>NC_133654.1:94926245-95103563 GCF_009905375.1 Apium graveolens
GTGGCAATGGTGGTGGAGGTTGTAGAGGAGGAAACATATACTCAGATACTGGAGGTATAACTGGTGCTGCTGGCCCGGTGACTGTCCTCTCAGAAGACGCAGAATAACCAGAAGATGCCATCTGATAATATACCAAGAAAAGAAAAGTCACTAAACAATCCTAAGATTTACACTTCCCTATTCTAATCTGACCTAAATCCTAACACTATTTTTCCTATTTGACCATTTCTATCCTATGTGCTCTCCCTATCTTATCTTAACCCTAATGTTCTTATTTTCAGGGACCAAACCTACAGCTCTGATGCCAAACCGTAACGCCCTCCAGACCCGGGGTATAAGTCTGGGGGTTACTAGCTAATCACCAAACCTGTACTATCTAATTAATAATTAATAAAGAAATGAAATTAAACCCCTGTAATACTAACCAGGATCTTTTTAGGTTGAAGTATGAAAACAAGAACCACTATCTATTTTATTACAAACCATTTTCAAATTCTCACAAACTCCATTTATTACAAACCATTGTCTATTTTATTTTAAATTAAGTTCAACTTTTATTCATACACACACACTATCTATCAACACTCCACCTGCTCGGGCAACTCAAAGCTTTCTTCCTGGATTGGGATCAACACCTTGGGTATGAGAGGATCCCGAGGCTTGACCCGCTTCTTTACCACTCGAGTCCTGATGGGTTTCATATTCCTTCTTAACTGAAAATAATAAGGTGAATAACAACAAAAAGGGTGAGCCAAAAATTGCTCAACAAGTCCACAAAATATAAGCGGTGTTAAAGCATTTTAAATGAACCCGTAATCCCGGGTATATCTGTAAAGATATAACCCCACGAGAATAGAAAGAAGGCCATTACTGGCGAGTACAAATGAACTAAACTGGACACAAGTTCATATCTATATTCTGCTGATCAGTCAGAATATAATGCAGATCTATATCTCACTATATAGATCCAGTCGGGTACCCAGGCACTACGGCCCGTGTCGAGGCACCAGTCAAATCCCGGTCCTCAGGATTAAGACACACTCAATCCTAAAAATATCATTATCCAGTCCATCGCTTAGCAACCGGAACAATCGGTATGCTTTGATATATTCTAAACACCAGAACATAGCAATCTCAATGCATCATCAACAGGATATGAATCAGAAATCCAAAGAAACGGAGAAATCAAGGATTGATATGAAATATGAACAAAAGAATAGCAAGTGTATATCAATGATTAAGAACAAGAATCAAAAGAGTGCAAATGTAATAAGCATTTGAATAAATATCACTATTTTGAAAGTAGAATACGGGAAAAACTTGACTTCTGCGCGACTCACTGTAATTAGATCACTTTTGTCTATCACCTTGGACTAATATCGACTTAACTTGCCTGGCTGGCTTAGCTTCTGTTAGCAAAATAGACTGATTAAGTCATTTCGTACTTCAATTGCATCTTGAATCGACTTCACACCGTTCCTAACATCTACCCATGGGCTTATGACTGACTCATATATTATTTATTAGGAAATAAGACTCAATTAACCATGTAATACACATAAGCACATAAGCACATAATCATTTTTTGTAGTTAAAATAATTTTTAGAACCAAAATTGACTCGCTGATCGCTCAACTGATCGTTATCTGACTCGTTTCCCATTTTTCCGGAATTTTTCGGACTCGTCTCGGCACACATTTCGACTGATAATCAAACAAGTAACAAAATCAACTAATTTCTAGAATAAATTAAGCTTTGACATTATTTTAATGAAAAGAATTCATTTTTCTGAGTCAACAGGCTTTCGTTTCACTCGAATCGGACTAACGGTTGAATTATTGTCAATTAAACACTGATAATTCCAATTTTTATTCACTATAAATAATTATTACTAATTTTTAAAACTCAAAAATAATTTTTAAATCATTATTTAAGAAAAATCAGAATTAAAAATGATTTTTCTATAATTTTTGGAATTAAAATAAATTTATTATGATTTATTGAAAATTATTTGATTAATTATCAAAATAATTAATCATTTTTAAATAATTAATAAATAGTTAATAAATAATAAATAAATAATAAATAATTAAGAAAATAATTCAATCTGATTTTTAGAAAATAATTCAGAATTTTTTATAATATAAATCAATTAATTAAATAATTAATTAATCAATTTATAAAATAAATAAATCTGATTTTCAAAATAAAAATAAAATTAAAATTAAAAATCCAGAAACATATGTCAGAAAACAATCCCTGACAAAATCAGATCAAACCCGAGTTGCAAATTGGGTTGCAACCGGGTCACCAAGAACATCCCGGGTCGGGGATGAACTCACCGGAAAATTTCCAGATTCCGATGGGTTTCCCGGACTCCGGCGTCTCAATTCCTGACCAAATGGACACCGTTTGGTACCGTTTTTGATCCCAAAACATTCCAAATTACTCCCCCAATCTGTTTCAAGCCAAAATCGACCAGAAACATCCCTGCAACAATTTCTCCGATCAAAACCGACTTCAATTCCGGCGAAAAACCCATCTTTCGATTCTGTAAACCAAACTCAACGTTCTATAGTGGAAATTAAAGCTATGAACACACACAATCAAAGCCCTAAACTTTCAGGAACCAAAAATTCACAGAAATCATCAAGTTGTGTTTTGAAAATCTGATATAAACCCTAGAAATCGTGAATCACTATACAAACATCGTTCGTTCAATTAAATACCATGAATCAACTGTAAATCATCTAACAAAGCTATATCAATCATCAAATCATCAAAATAACCCTAGAATCAAAAAGTCCTAATTCGAGCATAAACCCTAGAAATCGAAAATCAAAATCAAGGCATTAAAACATGAAATTGATACAAGAAACAGAAAGAACGGATCAAAACCTTCGATTTGAGTACTTGAATCACACGATTTGATGCAGAAATCAGCTGGAAATCAAGGTTTGATTCTCGACCCGATTCTGGAAATCACGACCCGGTTTCAAAGAAATTTTTGATTTTTAATTATTAATTATGATTAATTAAATAAAAAATAGGCTATTTATAGTAGAAAAATTAATACCCCGAATTAAAATTAAGGCCCTAATTCTACACTTTTTAAAATTAATAAGCCCCTAATTTTGTAATTTTTGGGTATTAAAATTTAATTTATAAATATTTTATATATACAATATATATGCCAAAATTTCCCAAAAATTGTGAATATTGCAAAAATGCAAAGAAATAATATAAATGAAAGTCCTATAATTTTATAAAAATAAAAATGTGATTTTTGTGGGGTTTTTAACACCCAATAGGACCCGGAAAAATCATTTTTCGTAAAACGAGAAAATTTATAAAATATCCAGATGTTCAGAATATTGCGATTGTAAAAGCCGTTTGATGAAAAACAAGGCCCATTATTTTATTTGAAATACTGGCTTTAAAATCATTGTTTGGGTCGTAAAATGTTTGAAATGAAAGCGATGAATGCAAAATAAAACATCTGAAAAATACCTTAAAAATACAGAAATGACACAGAATGCACGTAACAAGTAACAATTATATTTCAACAGATAATCACACATAAATGACATATTAATACACATATTTTATTATCAATATGATATAATGCAACGTAAATTTCCCGGTCGTTACAAAGAGAGTACCCAATTCTCAGGGAAGTGGATGGAAGAGCATCAAAGTTTGTTGTCTTATTCAAGAAACATCTACTAATGCAGTCAAAGAAAAAGTTCCACTCTCTTTTCAGTCTGGTTCTGACCAGTTTTCCAATGGTTGTGATTTCTCCTTGATAGCCTAAAGTCCTTAGCATATCAAACAGCTGCTCATTGGTGTGAGTATCAGGAGCACCATCAAGAGCAGGCAATCTCAAGGCTTGAAGCAGAATGTCAGCATCAACTTCATATCTTTGGTCCTTATACTCAAAAGAAAAGCCAGTATATGTTGAATTTACTACTGCTGTGTTCCAGACCTGCATGACAGCCCTGTATGACACCTTAACAGGATTTGTGAGAGCATATCCAATTGGACATAGAAGGAGAAAATTCTGAATATCATGAAAAGATGATGGTAGCTGCTGATGTGTAAGCAGAGCTAAGTAATTGTTAGTGCCAAATGTGTTTCCATGAATGATTGTGGTTTGACTGAAGATTGGTGAAACTTCAGAAGTTGTCATGATGTGAATAGCTTGTGTGAGAGAGTAAGTGTGAGATGTGTGCAGTGAAACTATGTGTATGATGAATTGTGTCACAAATTTTGTTAGGTCACACACACACTGTAGAGGGGGTGAATACAGTGTATAGTACACTCAAATCGAACTTTAAGAACTTAAGTAACAGAAAACAAACTTTATTGAAACAATAAACTCTGTTACAGTATGGAACTGTTACCTCTCAGTGATGAATAATATCACGAGAGCTGCTAGGGTTACAATGAATAATCTTCTCGAATAATGATAACACTTATAGTGTAAACCCTATGTATGTGTTTATATACTACACAGTTATAAGATAATCGCTAATTGATATGGAATATAATTCTGCTTCCTAAAATATATCAATCAGATATCTTTTCTTCCAAGTATTCCATTCTTCACGGAATTCCTTCTTCATGCATATCTCTTCTTATGTTTATCTTGATCTTCTTTCCTTTAATCAGCTACTGTCCTTATCTGATCATCCTTCAGCACTTAAGTTCTGATATCTAACTTCTGATGATTATCTCTTGATAATATAAGTACTGATATCCTTAAGTCCTGACTTCCAGTATAAGTACTGATTCCAGTTAAGTACTGATTTATCCTGTTCAAGTAAGGTCTGAAAGCTAAACATAAAACATATTAGCCATGACATTATCAAATATATCTAACAATCTCCCCCAACTTGTAAATTATCATAATATACAAGTTTAACAGATATTTGATGATGTCAAAAACATTAAGTACAAATGCATGAGAATTAGACTAGATAACTACAACTTACAGTCCTTAAAGCTTTTACCAATATTCAACTTCTGATAACAACTTCAGTCTGTATAAATATCAGAATTTAAGCAGTTGTAGATCTTCGACTTAGCTTCATCATCTTCTGATCTCTCTGATGTCAGGAGTTGTTCTGAGATAGTTCTTCAACAAACATTTCTCAGCATATCTGAGTTCATCAATCATTCTCCTTTTGACATCTTTAAGCTCTGCAGTATCTTCACCAGTTTGAAAGATTGCAGCTCTGAGATCATTGATCTTTGCTTTTCTCAACTCCTGATCTAGTCTTATGACATAAGCTTTGTCAGACTCCAGATTGAATTCAAGTCCCTTAATACCAAGATATGTTCTGATCTGTGCAGTATTAGGCTTCATATCAACAATATCACCATTGTGATCTCTGTACTTTGGAACATATGTGCTGTCAGACTTAACAGAATAAAGCCTTTTTTGTCTCTGAATATGTTCTTTTAAGTAGTTTGCAGCAGTCCCTGTTATTCTGTCATCCACTTGAAGTAAGAAAAGTACATGCTCCAATTCTTCAAAATACTTCAATGGAATGACATTTTGTCTTATATGATAAACCCTACCATCTGTCATGAAATACAACATGATGTATTCTTTCAAGTAGGTATGGTAAACCATCTGTACAGATTCCAGTTGATTCAATCTCTCAGGAGTTGCTCCAATACCTGGTTCACTCAAGGAAGTTGGATCATTGGTAGTGTTGTGTACTCTTCTTTCATCAGCACTTCCCAATCCAGTTTTATCTCTTGCTTCCTTTCCAGTAACTACTCTTGCTTCAAAACCACTTGCAGTAGTCTTCAAAGGTTGAGTCTGTTTTGCTTTAGTGAATCCTGGTAGGAGTGTCTTTGATCTATCTTCTGATATCTAGTTAACTTGAGCTATGTCAGAGGTTACTTGCTTCTTCTGAATATCAGAACTTACAATTTCTTGACTCTAAACAACTTGAGCCATGTCAGAGGTTGTTTTAAGAACTTTTCTTGAAGTCAGAGCAAGAACATCCTTTTCATCAGTAATTTCTTCATTCTCAGGAGGTACATAAACCTTGATAGGTTCACCAACCTTTTCTTTACCCTTGGATCTTGGATCTATCTGTGGTTGTGATCTAGCCAATGTTGCTTCAGTATGTGTCCTTTCTTTGATCACAATGCCTTTGAGTTTTGGAAGTGACTTTTTACCAGAAGCTTCAGATTTAGATATTACTTTCTCTGATTTAAGCCTGGCTTCTTCTTCCTTTAAACTTTCTAAGTCCATTCCTGGATTTTCTTGAAGAAATAACCGTCTTGACATTTCCTCATCAAGATCTAAAAGTTCATCAGAACTTAACTTTTTACCAGCAGCAGAACTTATTCTTTTCACAGTATCAGAACTTGTCCTGTGACTAGCTTGTCTTGATGTAAACCTTCTACCTTGACTATGACCGCTACCCATTCCAGAGTATCCTTGGTCATCATTTCCATCATCCTTTCCTTGCAGTGTCTTGTTAGTTTTGCATTTGGACTTAATTACCTTCTCCCCCTTTTTGGCATCAGCAGGTAGTAAAAGAGAGATAAGTAATTCCACTGAGGATTGGATGTCAGTAAGTTGCGATTGCTGAGAAGCTTGATTTGTCAGAATTTCATCAATCTGAGCTTGTTGTTTCTCTTGAGTTTTCTCAATATAAGCAATCCTGTCAATGGTAGGTTGGAAGAACTTTTTCTTATCAATTTTCCAAACTTGTTCTTGTTTGATAAAGTTCTCCTGAATCTTGTGTATCTCTGCATGAGTAGTTGAATGAAGACCCTGTAGATGTTTAGTACTCAATGCAGTGACCCTAAGCTGGGTTTTAAAATCATCAGAATTTAACATTGCATCAGCTTTAGTCAAGTGCTCAGCAAGATGTTTTTCAGTTGGAACACATGAAACTGAGTTCCATTCCTTAGTCCACTCCTGACCTGCAGGAGTTTCACTCCAAGGTACTGGTGCTTCCCCGGTAATAAACTGCTTCTTAACCAGTTCAGACTTAGGAAGAGTCTGTTGAAGAGTAAGTCCTGAAGGACCTGCTTCATCATCTACAGTTGGAGCAGCATCACCAGTATCTCCAGTATGTGCAGCATCAGAACTTAAAGAATCAGTATCTGCTGATAAGACAACAGTGTGAGTAGCAGTGGAGGCTTCAGCATCCTCTAATTGCTGATCTTGTTCTAAGTTCTGATCAACAGCCATATCCTGATACTCACCTAAAGTCTGATCATCAGTATCTAGATGCAGAGAAGGTGTCTTAGATAATTCTGGAGTTTAAACAGCATCAGTAACATGTGTTGGTGAAGGATTTGGTGCTGTTGGAGCTTCTAAGAGAAATACTTCAGACGCAACCAAGTGTTGAACATCAATATCAGCACTTGTGCCTGGATCAACAAGAGACACAGATGGTGAGTTAGCCTTGTCAGATACAGCTTCCTGAGATGGAGTTGATGGAGAAGAAGTGACTGGAGCAAATTCCTTGTCTTGTGAGATCAGAGATTCCTGATCCCCTTCCTTAGCTGCTTCCTCTTCATCATCTGAAACTGGTCTTTTTGCCCTCTGTTTCTTGTATCTTGTTGTTGATTTGGATTCCTTGGGAGTTTCAGGAACTGTCATTCTTCTAAGCCGTTTGAGAAGCTTAGATCCCCCAATTCCAGAATCCTTCTGAGAAGTCACTTTCTCAGATTCACCTACAACAGGTTCTGAAGAAGGAACCTGTTCCTCAGTATCAGATTCATCTCTCAGTACAGTCCTCCTCCTCTTTTGAGGTGTTTGAGGAATAGTTTTTGTCCTCTTTGGCTTGGAGGATGAGGGTTGAACAGTCTGTGAAGTAGAGAGATAGGATTTGAGATAAGTCCTGAGGGTAGGTTGAGTAGTATGAGTGGCAGGTGCTGAGGATGATGGTTTTTGGGTGTTTGTGGTTGGTTGGACATCAGAGTAAACAGATCTATAAGTATCAGGATCAGCATTTACTAGGATCTGTTTTACAGACTAAGGAATCTGTAAAGGTCTAACCACTGTTTTCTTAGTATCAGCATTTACCAGATCATTAAAATATCGTTTTATAACTCTAAAAGGTGGGGTTGATGAACTGACTAATTGAGGTTCATCAGTACAAAAAGTATATATTAGTTGACAGAATCTAGCAAAATAGACAACATTTCTATCCTCTGTCATCCTATCCCCAATAGAACCAATTATTCCAGTTGCAAAATCAAAATGAGTTTGATGGATAATAGCATACCCTATGTGCTGACTCAGAATTGGGATAGCATCAAAATTCGAACATTTGTTCCCAAAAGCTTTGGTGATGCAGTCAAAGAAGAAACTCCATTCTCTTCTGATATTAGCCCTTTTTAACTGCCCAAGCTTTGCCAAACTCTTTTCATATCCCAAATCAGCCATTAACTCCTGAAGTGCTGATTCCTCTGGAGTTGAAAAAGTACAATTTTATGGGAGATGTAGAGCTTTGCGTATTGTACCAGGAGTGACTACAAAAGATGAATCACCCACTTCAAAAACAATACTGGGAGTGCCATGTTTACCACCATCATCAAAGTGCCCAGTCCGCCAATGTGGCGCCCTCCAAACCCGGGTTAGAAGTTTGGGGTCCACACACACACCTTAATTATAACCTGCTTATAACAATAATAAAGATAATAATAATATATGCAATGACCCTACTTACCAACCACCACGGACCGCAACAGGTTAAAGTATGCACACAAGCCAAACACACTAATATATTACAAACCGTTCAAATCCCAACTATTTCAAATTCAAACTGAGTATTAAACATTATTACAAACTTTTACAGACTTAAATTATTCCAAAAGAAGCCTACTAGCTCAGCTTTCTCAACCTGAACCCCTAGCTCTCGCGCTGGACTGGGGATCCTCTTTACCAACTGGTTCCTTTTTAACTGGAAAGAATATAAACAACATAGCACAAATGAGCTAACTAGCTCAGCAAGTCACAATGACAAAACTGAGAATAATGATCATCAGGTGAATATGGTTATGATATCAAGTGAACAATGGGTTATGATTTAGAATTGGATATTATACTTTTAATTTAAAAACCAAGGTTAGGCTGCTGATCAGTCACACACTAACCCCGAGCAAGGCACACAACATTGCTCTAACTACTGGATCCAAGGCACGCATTGGCCTAACTTGACCATTATATGGTCTGACCACGAATCTGGTCCACAATTTTATAAAAACAATCCAATTCTAACATAATAACAGAGTATGCAATAATAAAGAATAACCGAAATCAATAACAACAATAAATGTTTAACAATGAAAGGGTTTCAATCCTTGTAAGGATCAATAAGGCAATTTAAAAGCTTGGATGCTGGGTAATGAAAGAATTGGATAACAAAGGAATCAATGTTTCAAGGTTTCAAGGATTTGGTCTTTCAAAGTATAAGATACCATGGGTTGAGTATATAATATTTCATTTCAGTGTTTGGTATTTAGTTTGTATGTATTTGTAGAGTGGTATCGTAGATTTGTGGTTCTTGTTTGGGTATACAATAATCAATGGATTAGAAAGAATATGATTCATGGCTCAAGGACAATAACTGAAATCAGGATTTAGGTTTCTGTGCTTCAAAGCACTTGCAATATCACAGGATTATCAAGTACTACAATATCTCAAGAAAGTTCAGAACACTTGCCTGGTATTAGCTTACTACACTGCACTCGCTTCCAATCACAACCGTTTTACTCCTCAACTACCTGTTTCCCTTTCCTACGTCTTGCCTCTTCTGCTCACATATCATAAGCATCTATCAATAATTTACTCATGGAATTCTATTCAACACATACTTCTATCTACCCTTCGTTTTACCCAAATCCGATTAACGGATTGAAAATTATGCAATAATCAAGTAAACACCGAACATATAGACCGATAGTCAATTAACAAGTCACATATAGCACATAATACATCACGTAATCAATGATATATTATTTATAAAGAAGTCTCGGGTCATAAATAGGCTTTCTGGTATTTAAAATGATTTTTAAAACATTTTTCGGAATTAAAACGGGTCGTTGGATCAATTTCGGGTTAATAAACAGGGTTCGGTTGGCCCATTCTGGCTCCGAAATAATTTTAGAATAATTATCGAGCCTTGGAAATAATTTAGAATAATATTTTAAAGATCGAAACTATTTTTCAGAATTTTTAAATCATTTTTAAATAATTAAATCTAATTAAATAACTAATTAAAATCAATTAATAATTAATTAATCAATTAATTTTCGAATTAATTGACCAATTAATCAATTATAAATTAACTGAAATTAATTAACTAATTAATTTAGATTTATTTGTGAATTAAAAATAATTTTCAGAATTAAAATAATGATTTTTAGAATTTTCAGAATTTAAAAATGAATTTTTATAATAAAAATAAATAGGAAATATGATTTTTAAACATTTTATAAACAGGAATCCTAAATTTGCAAAGTCTGGAAACTTCAGGGACCTAACTGCATCGTCTTCAAAAGTTGGGGTACTAAACTGTAATTTTCCAGCTCTTCGCCGGAAAACAGTCGTGTTCGCCGGAGAACACGTTCCCGGCGTCCTCACCCCACCAACACCTCCAGATCACATCTACACAACATCAGGAACACAACCATGCAATCAATTCATCCTAACAATCCCTGAGTTGGCCAGAATTTGGCCGTGAAGTTTTCCAGTTTCCGGCGAACATCGGAAAACTTCAAAACACAACTCCCTTCTCTACAGACCTCATTGGTTCATGAAACTTATACGACTAGATTGCAAATTTCACAAAGAACACAACCCACTATAACACAACATCAATTTATCACAGAATAAGAAACCCCCAAATTTCAATTAAGAACATTCATACGGGTTATAAACCCTAATTTTGAAATTCGAAAATCAAATTCAAATTTGAACATGTTATTGAACTCCAAATCAGACGTATGACATATGAAAATCATCAGGAAAACAAGCTCTACAACATGCAATCATCAAATCATACAAACAATCATCCGAACAAAAATTCATATTTTTAATAAAATAAATTCGAAAATAAATAAATTTTTAGAAAAATAACCTTGATTTCTGCAGTGAAACAAAGCTCAGAATCCGATAGAACACTTCAAATCCTTCGTTTTGGTTACTCAAGCTTTGAAAACAGAGATCGGTAACGCCTTCGTTTTGCTGTTTGATTCTTAGAACAGTTTTAGGAAATTAGGGCTTTTCTCTGAAAATTATATAATTAACTATCTGCAAATGATTTTGATACAAAATAAAATACGGTAAAAGGCTATTTATAATTACGGAAAATTTGTATCCTGTTGGATCATTCCGGATATAAAACGGTACGTTTATTTGTAAAAACTGATCCAAACGGTATCGGTTTTCGGGATAATTATCCAAATCAGTACAATTTGTACTGCGGTCTTGGTCTCAGCGCCTGGTTACACGTATTACGAAGTGATAATTGTGATAGTTTAATAAAAAGCTCCCGTTTATCGAAAATACGGGTTTTATTGATTTACCGAAATGAATATTGTATCGAAAATGTTGCGCCGGGACCCGCGCAGGACAAACCGTACGCCGGATCGAAAAAGTCGAAACATGGAATATGCTCGGAATATTACAATTAGGTTAGGAAGGAGTTCTCGAAAGAGTTTCGGGTTCCAAAAACGTAACAACGGTTGACGTCGGTTGGTTCCCGTTTTTATAAAATAGATTTTAATTACCCGGAAAAAGTTTTTAGAAATTTCATATGATTCTTATAAATCCATAAACCAACATAAAAATAATTAGGAAGATATGACAATTATCTATATTTTATTTTGGACATATAAAAATTAAAATACTCAATTAATATTATTTTTGAATATTCAAGTACAGATAACACTTAACAATTAACTCACATAATAGATACTGAACACACATAATAATTATATAATAGCAAAAATAATTACACGATATATCCCGGATATTACAGCCAAAATGTCAGAACTTGATGACTCGAAAAGACTTCAGGCTGTGTTAATGCGTACCCAATCTCACTGTGTGCAAGAAGATCTTGCACAAAATGCAATTCAGATGGAGCTTCAGCATGATCAAGAATTGCAGCATAGTTGTTTGGAACAAACTTAGCTCCATCAATGATTAAATCCTTAGGTGCCATGTGAAAAATTGAGATTCAAAAATGCCTGTTAGGTGTTTGATAAGATGGCTGTATGAAAAACCAACGTGAGAAGAAGGAGAGTAAAAGTAAGTAAAGAGAAAAAAAATATGAAGGAAATAAAAGATTAAAGAAATCCTCTCTCTGTTGTACTTATACTCTGAACAAAAATGTTACCGTTGGACACCTGTCAGACATGCAGTAATAACAGACAGTTACTGGGCTCGAGAAAACAGGAATCATTACTTACCCATTTGCCTAGTTTCAAGGAAAAAACCGTTCCATTTATCAAGAGAAACAGTTTTAATTCAAAATTTAATCCGTTATCACTGATTGAATAATTTTTCACTGCATCATTAATATTCTAAAAATAAATCACATGAAAATGACCAAGATAAATTAGATAAGTAAGTACTGAAAACGAATCAGAACTTAATATAAAATAAAATTTATATGGTCATCAGAATATCAATCAGGATTTATCAACACAAGATAAAATAACTCAGAGACAAAATCTTGAAGTAAAAACAACTTTCATTAATATATCAAGACAATACATTCATGAAATGGAAATTATATCAATACTTATACAAGATTTTCCCTAAGCTTCTAAACCTAACATCAACAGCTTTAGTCCTAGCTAAGAAGCCTGACAAAGCTGATGATGAAGAAAAACAGGAAGAAGACGAGATTAAGTCATCTTCTTCTTCCTACTCTCGACAAACAGAATGGCGAGTCGGATGATTCGCTCTTGCTGGCGGAGACGATGAAGATGAAGTTCTCTTCGAACGGCCACCAGATCACGTTTGATAACCTCTGGAAATTGAATCCAGGGATTGTGAGGAATGTTGGTGATAGGGTATGGAGTTGGAATTCCATTCAAAAAGACATGTACAGTCTCATCACCATAATTGTAGAACCAGCCAAATGCAGCCATTTGTGATGATAAATGAAAAATGAGAGTGAGTTTGTGATAAAAGTGTGATGGGAAGGCTGATGTGAAGTGGTTGCTTATATAGGCAAGAGAATGCCAGGAGACGCAAAGAAATTGAATGCTGACAGGTAGAATTAATTCTACCTCGTCTCCCTAGACTTTGAAAAAGAATAACATTCATTGGAAAGAGGAAACATGGTTTAAAACGCACACAAAACAAGTAACAGTGGACTGTTCAAGTACGAATACCATTAATCCTAATCATAGTGACTATTAATCTTCCACTTCAACATATTCTAGTTCGAACTGAGACTGTTACCAAATTTTATTCACAGATAAGCCAAGTAAAGGATTAGACTGAGAAATCAGAACTTAGACCTATACCAGAACTTAACAGTCATCAGAACATAATTTCTTAACTCGAAAAAGGAATGCCCATCTTAGTAAATCCTCATACAAGTTCTGAGTTATAGACTTCAGAACTTAATCATCAGAATATGAAACCAGAGCTTGTCCTCAGAATTTATGCAAAGTGACACAATGACTGTTTATCTAGAATAACAGAGACCTCCACAGTAATTTTCATCATTCAGATGGAGTGATTAGTGTTTGTATTAAGCTAAATAACAGACAAAGAGTAAAGTCTGATTCACTTCAGTACATCTTAGAAATAAGGCATAACTAAAATTTTGCTAAAGAGCTGCCATTGTCCTGAAACCTACGGATGAATGAGTTCATGCTTGAGTCCACCTCAACTGTTTTGTGCTAATTTTATGCATCTTTTGAAATTCTATTTTACAGTGGCTTCTCAGTGTAAGTGAGTCACGACTGCTTATCAGAATTTATGCTATTATCAGAGTATTTCTCCAGTAATCATAGAGTGTGAAAAGTCACCAAGAAAATATTTTGCTTTTCTAATGCATATTTACTTAATACCAGCAATGCACTTGGGTCGTCCCTTCCACATTTTTACTCTAGATCTCAAAGGAGTACCTGATTTTATTCTTTGATCTTTTTGCTTTTTCTTTTGATAAGTGAGGTTTATCAGCACTTAGTACATTCAGCAGTTTTACTAGTATCAAAACTTAACAGATGAGTAGCATTATTCTAATTTGTGGCTTAGTAATAAGATATACAAAGTAAACTTAACTAAGCTCAATTATCAGAATTTGCTAGTGTCATAAGATTTCCACTGAAATAATTACTTCTTACATGGAATCATTTGTTTATTGAAGACTACTAGGTCAGTATCTAGCACAGTTATCCTCATAGGATTGAATAGTTACTTGAACAGACATATCACTTATCAGAGTTTAGAAACATATATCAGACAACAGTCAGTACTTAAAAATATTTATCAATTAAGCACAGAATACACAATGAGATTAATTCTGTAAATACTGAGCATAAAGTCTAATAACACAGAACAAGACTAAGCAGATTTAGAGAAAGAACCTGAAACCATTCCAAGTTCATTTACCAATCTTGTAAAAGTAGCTTCACACAGTGGTTTTGTTAAGATATCTGCTAGTTGTTAATCTGTAGGAATAAAATGCAATTCCATTGTACCTTCATCCACATGTTCTCTGATGAAGTGGTACCTGATGCTGATGTGCTTTGTCATAGAGTGTTGAACTGGATTACCTGTCATAGCAATAGCACTTTGATTATCACAGTAAATAGGGATTTTGAAATATGTTAACCCATAATCCAGTAACTGATTCTTCATCCAAAGAATCTGTGCACAACAGCTTCCTGCAGCAATATACTCTGCTTCTGCAGTTGATGTGGAAATTGACTTTTGTTTCTTGCTGAACCAAGAAACCAATCTGCCTCTAAGAAATTGGCAGCTTCCACTTGTGCTTTTCCTGTCAATTTTGCAACCTGCAAAATCTGCATCTGAGTAACCTATTAGTTTAAAATCTGATTCTCTAGGATACCATAATCCCAGAGCAGCTGTTCCTTTAAGATACTTAAAAATTCTTTTCACAGCTGTTAAGTGAGGTTCTCTTGGATCTGCTTGAAATCTTGCACAAAGACAGGTAGCATACATGATATCAGGTCTACTAGCAGTTAGATAGAGTAGAGAGCCAATCATACCTCTGTAGTCAGTAATATCTACTGATTTACCGGTATCCTTATCCAGTTTTGTTGCAGTGGCCATAGGAGTGGATGCACTTGAACAATCTTGCATTCCAAATTTTTTCAGCAAGTTTCTGGTGTACTTGGTTTGACAAATAAAAGTGCCTTCTTCATTCTGCTTGACTTGAAGGCCCAGAAAATAGCTAAGTTCCCCCATCATACTCATCTGATATCTTGACTGCATCAGTTTGGCAAACTTCTTGCAAAGTCTGTCATTTGTAGATCCAAAGATGATATCATCAACATAAATCTGGACCAGAAGTAAGTCCTTTCCATGGTTGAGGTAGAATAGTGTTTTGTCTATTGTTCCTCTGTTGAATCCACTTTCCAGAAGAAACTGAGCTAAAGTCTCATACCATGCTCTAGGCTTGCTTAAGTCCATAAAGTGCTTTATCAAGCCTGTAGACATAATCTGGATGTTTGGTATCTACAAAGCCTGGAGGTTGTTCAACATATAATTCCTCCTCCAATTCTCCATTGAGAAAAGCACTTTTCACATCCATTTGAAAGACAGTAAACTTTTTGTGAGCAGCATAAGCCAAAAATATCCTTATGGCTTCTAACCTAGCAACTGGTGCAAATGTTTCATCATAATCAATTCCCTCCTGTTGAGAATATCCTTTTGCGACCAGTCTTGCCTTTTTCCTTGTAATTATGCCATCACTGTCAGTTTTGTTTCTGAATACCCATTTTGTACCAACAACAGATCTATTCTTTGGTCTTGGCACTAGGGTCCAGACTTTGTTTCTTTCAAATTCATTTAACTCTTCCTGCATTGCTTGCACCCAATCAGCATCTTGAAGAGCTTCTTCAACTTTCTTTGGCTCAGTCTGAAAGAGAAAAGAATTGTAGAGACATTCATTTAAAGTACCTGTTCTAGTTCTGACACCTGCATCAGGATTTCCAATTATCAAATCAGGTGTATGTGATTTTGTCCACTTCCTTGCAGATGGAAGGTTTTCTCTAGAACTGGATGCTCCCCCATGA
This sequence comes from Apium graveolens, assembly GCF_009905375.1. NCBI lineage: Eukaryota > Viridiplantae > Streptophyta > Magnoliopsida > Apiales > Apiaceae > Apium > Apium graveolens. Next base: position 94,942,515 of record NC_133654.1, read on the forward strand.
TCCATGCTATCTTCATTTTCTGATGCTCCCCCTGAAACTGTGCTCTCTGAGTTGGATTCTTCAGTATTTAGATTTTCAGCACTATCAGAACTTGGCTTATCAGAACTTGACGAATCAGAACTTGAAGAGCCAGATGCATGTTCTGATGTTTCTTGAGATGTGGTAGGATCTTGACTATGCTCCCCCTGCATAGGTGCATCTTCCTTTAACGTAGTTACCACAGTTTCAATAACATCAGAGTTTAATCCATCAGAGTTTACAGTATCAGGACTTAGACTGTCAGGATTTTCAGTATCAGAATTTGAGTCTTCATTTTCAAATCTCAGCTGATCATGGTCAATGAAATCTTCAAGACCATTAATCTTCTTGTCATCAAAAGAGACATTGATAGATTCCATGACCACTTTTGTTCTCAAATTATAGACTCTGAAGGCTTTTGTGGAAAGTGGATATCCAACAAAGATTCCTTCATCAGCTTTTAGATCAAACTTTGATAGCTGTTCAGGATGAGTCTTGAGAACAAAACACTTGCATCCAAATACATGAAAGTATTTCAGATTTGGCTTCTTTTTCTTCACCATCTCATATGGTGTTTTTCCATGCTTGTTAATGAGTGTTGCATTTTGAGTAAAACAAGCAGTCTGCACAGCTTCAGCCCAGAAATAGGTTGGAAGCTTTGCTTCTTCAAGCATTGTACGTGCAGCTTCAATGAGAGTTCTATTCTTCCTTTCAACAACTCCATTTTGCTGTGGAGTTCCAGGAGCAGAAAATTCCTGCTTTATTCCATGATTTTTGCAGAACTCTTCCATTATCAAATTCTTGAACTCAGTGCCATTATCACTCCTTAAAACTTTCACAGAATCTTTGACCATTTTATCCAGATGTTTGACATGATCAATCAAGATAGATGCAGTTTCACTTTTTGTGTGCAAGAAATACACCCATGTGTATCTGGTGAACTCATCCACTATGACCAACGCATACTTCTTCTTTGCAATAGACATGACATTTACTGGACCAAATAGATCAACATGTAGTAGATGATAAGTCTCAAGAATTGATGATTCAGTCTTGCTCTTGAATGAAGATTTTCTTTGTTTGGCTTTCTGACATGAATCACAAAGACCATCAGGAGCAAATACTGTTTTTGGCAATCCTCTCACAAGATCTTTCTTGACCAGTTCATTTATATTGTTGAAATTTAAATGAGAGAGTTTCTTATGCCAATTCCAGCTTTCTTCAATTGATGCTCTACTCATCAGACAGATTGCAGAACCATCAGTACTTGTTGAAAGCTTAGCTTCATAAATGTTACCACGCCTGTATCCTTTCAGAACAACTTTGCCTTTAGATTTACTCACAATTTCACAGTGTTCTTCAAATAAATCAACATGATAACCTCTGTCACAGATTTGACTTATACTCAGTAGGTTGTGTTTAAGTCCTGAGACCAGAGCTACTTCTTTAATTATGACATTTCCAAGATTGATATTGCCATATCCCAATGTTTTTCCAATGTTGCCATCTCCATAAGAAACACTTGGGCCAGCTTTCTCCACAAAGTCTGATAGCAGGGCCTTATTTCCAGTCATATGTCCTGAACATCCACTGTCCAGAACTAGAATATTTTTCCTGTTGCCCTGCAATCACAAAGACCACTAATTATTAGTTTTAAGGACCCAGACTTGCTTGGATCCTTTGGCCTTTTTAAGTTTGTTAACATTTGCAGCGGATTTAGCATCAGAGTTTATGCTAACATTTTTCTTATCAGAACTTACACTATCAGACTTTGAATCAGAATTTACATTAGAAGGAACAATGGAAACTTTCTTCAAAGAAGGTTTTATTTGATAATTATCATAGTACAAGTTATGATATTCCTTACAAGTATAAATGGAATGCCATAAACTACCACAATGAAAACAAGGATTTTGTGGTTTGTATCTAACAGACTGACTCTTAACTCCTGATTTTGAAGGTAAGAAGTTAATATTCTTATTCTTCCTGCAAAAAGAAGCCAGATGGTTAGAACTTCCACAATTATGACATGTTTTCCTAGAAGCATCAGGAACAGGTTTATAATTATTGCTTTTATTCACACCTTCCTTTCCATTCCTATTTTTCCTAGGTGATTTTACCTTGTTTGCATTCTTAACATCTTTCAGCTTATGCTTAAGCTGCTTTTTTGTCATCAAGCCTATGTTCACTTCAGCTGTCTTTTCCTATTTTAGTTTGTCAGAAGTTAATTCCTTTGTAACTTCTGATTTCTCATTTTCAGACTTTACAGTTACAAACTTAACAGGTTTTAACTTTGGCTTTTGCTTATCAACAGGCTTAATTTCTTCAGTTCCTTTATCATTCTTATCTTCTCCATAACCTAAGCCCTCTTTCCAGTTTCCACTACTTAGCAAATTTTGAGTTGTTTTGCCAGAGTTAGTCCAAGTCCTGATAATCTCTCTTTCCTTTTCTAACTCAGTTTTTAGAGATTCATTCATTTTTAGCACTTCATCCCTAACATAAAAGGCATCATCTCTATCCTTCTGAGTTTGATGGAACATGACTAACTCTTTTTCTAAGAAATCATTTCTTTTCTTAAATGCAAGATTTTCAGAAGTTAATCTCTCACATGTTAAAGTTTGATCTCTATAACTAACAAACATGGTTTTAAGATATCTTCTCAACTCATTAATATCATCAGTATGAAAAGCATAAGTAGTCTGAGGTACCTTTGTTTCAGCAGCTTCAGAACTACTCTCAGCACTTTCTTTATCAGCATTTGCCATCAATGCATAGTTTTCCTCACTTTCAGAGTTTGAGGTGTCTGTCCAGCTTTTCTGCTTTGTGACAAGAGCCTTGCCTTTGTCACCCTTTACCTTCTTGCAATCAGGAGATATGTGGCCTTTTTCACCACAGTTATAGCATTTAACATTGGTGTAATCTCTTCTGTCAGACTTTCCTCCTCTGCCTTCAGATCTTCTGAAATTCTTCTTATCAGAACTTATGCCTTTCCTGGAAAACTTCTTTCCCTTCCTGAACTTCCTGTATGCAATCTTTGTGATTCCTTTCACCATAAGAGCACACAGCTTCATCATCTCCTCATCAGCATCAGTCTCAGGCAAGCTTTCAGAATCTGAGTCATCATCACTCTCAGAACTTGATGACTCAGTATCAGATTTTATGAAAAGAGCTTTACCCTTGTCTTTCTTTGAGGAAGCTGCTTTGGGGAATTCTTCTTCAGCCTTAAGAGCAACTGTCCTTGACTTTCCTCCTTTCCTCCTTTCCTCTTGCTTCTTTGTTCCATCTCAAGCTCATGAGTCTTGAGCATACCATAGATTTCGTCAAGAGTTGTTTCATCAAGATTATAGGTGTCTATTATTGTCGTTGCCTTCAAATCCCAGCATTTAGGAAGAGCTAACAGGAACTTAAGGTTTGAATCTTCAAGATCATACTCTTTATTAATCAATGACAAATCATTCAAGAGTTTGACAAATCTATCATATAAATCATTCAATGACTCATTAGTCTTTGAGTCAAAGTGTTCATACTCTTGAGTGAGTATTGTCTTCTTGTTCTTCTTAATTGTGTCAGTTCCCTGACACCTTGTTTCCAGAGCATCCCATATCTCCTTAGCAGTCTTGCAGTTGATTACCCTGTTTGACATTACATTATCAATGGCACTATGCAGTAAGTGTCGTACCTTATCATCCTTAGCAATTGATGCTATATCTTCAGCAGTATAATCACTCTTCTCCTTTGGTACGGTCTTTGCTGCTTCACCTGCAACTGCAACAGCGAGCTTGGTTGGTTTGTGAGGGCCTTCCTTGATTCTATCAAGGTATTCTGGATCTGTTGCTTCCAGGAACATGGTCATCCTTACCTTCCATATGGGATATTCAGATGGTCTCAGTATGGGAACTCTGATGGTCTCATACCGACTCTGAATTTGTGTCTTTGGTGGTTCCTCAGTTTTGGTAGGCTTAGTTGAAGTTTCTGTGTCCGACATGATTGTGTTTGGATCTTTAACTGTATGTGTGTTAACAGATAGGCTCTGATACCACTTGTTAGGTCACACACACACTGTAGAGGGGTGAATACAGTGTATAGTACACTCAAATCGAACTTTAAGAACTTAAGTAACAGAAAACAAACTTTATTGAAACAATAAACTCTGTTACAGTATGGAACTGTTACCTCTCAGTGATGAACAATATCACGAGAGCTGCTAGGGTTACAATGAATAATCTTCTCGAATAATGATAACACTTATAGTGTAAACCCTATGTCTGTGTTTATATACTACACAGTTACAAGATAATCGCTAATTGATATGGAATACAATTCTGCTTCCTAAAATATATCAATCAGATATCTTTTCTTCCTAGTATTCCATTCTTCATGGAATTCCTTCTTCATGCATATCTCTTCTTATGTTTATCTTGATCTTCTTTCCTTTAATCAGCTACTGTCCTTATCTGATCATCCTTCAGCACTTAAGTTCTGATATCTAACTTCTGATGATTATCTCTTGATAATATAAGTACTGATATCATTAAGTCCTGACTTCCAGTATAAGTACTGATTCCAGTTAAGTACTGATTTATCCTGTTCAAGTAAGGTCTTGAAGCTAAACATAAAACATATTAGTCATGACATTATCAAATATATCTAACAAATTTCTTCTGTTTTTATAGCTTCACTTTCCAGAAATATGTTTAACACACTTGTATGAAGAAGGTAACCTAGCGAATTTGACTTCGAACAAGAAACACTATCTGAGTAATTGATTTTAATGTTGGAGGAAATTGCGGAAGTAAATACAAAATACATACAGTTATATCAAGACACAACTGTAGAAATTTGTTTATCTGATAATCCACCAATAATCATTAATTAAGTGGGACACTTAATTGCAACAATAAAGCTTAATCAAAGATTGATTAACACTAATAATCTGAATTAGAACGTACTGACCTGTCATCAGGATTTGAGACCTTTCTTCTGTTATGATTTGACTAACTCAGGATATGTCGATTCAAATTCAACATTTGTTTGTCAAATCATCACAAATTATTAGTAACCACAATTTTAATCAAAATATTCATCAAGAAATACAGTTCAAGTAGATGAAGTAAAGATTAACAGGCTTCAATGAGAACATTCACATGCACATAATACGATATAAACAAAGACTAAATCTTGCAATCAAAAGAAATTTCACTAAAATATCAAAAGAGTACATTTTAAGAAATTTGTAGATTACATGTAAAAGATTACAAGATAATCCTAGTCTATGATGGTGAACATTAACAGCCTTGGTCTTGAAAGAGATATGTCCTAAGTCCAATCATGTATGAGGATTTAGAAATAACTTTTATGTAATCTATTTTGATTTCATTGATATTAATAAAAGATTTGTTTTGTTTTTATTGCGGGCTCTATCTATTTAAATGTTTAAATAAGATATACCACAGTTTAGAGTAAAGCTTTTTATGGATTGTGATGAAATCATAATAATGAGACCTAAAAGATGACAACTCTAAACTTAAATAGTTCCTGGTCGTAGGATTACTAACTGGTAATTAATAATCCGAAAAGATCGGTACATACTATGCTTGCTTCATTATGAAGGATGTCTGTTCTCATAGACATTTATGTGGTGACACTATAACTAGTATGTAGGTGCTTATTATAGAATAAGTTCACTGAACATGACTCACACAGCTGAACAAATGATGGAGTTCACTCACGTATCAGCAGTTGTTCATATAGTGATAGTTGTACAAGTATCCTTAGACTTGAGGTCATCATAGTCATCTTGTGTACACTGAACTATGCTTTGGTTTAGTTCTTAGTTTCAAGGGACAATTATAAGGGCTCTACTGGGTATAGGAATTTGTACACGAAGATAGTGTATGATCAATGTAACATCCGGGAAATATCGTGTAATTATTTATATCAATATATGATTATTATGTGAATATTATATGAATTTTAGTGAATTATTTGGTGTTTGATACTAATATTTGGATGTTCGTATGTAATAAGATGCGAGTATGTTAATTTTAATATGTGCAGAATAAAACATAGATAATTAAGGTATTTTTGTGGAAAATTTTTGGAATGTTAAATGATGTTATGATGATTTATGAATTATTAATTATTTTCTGATTAATTATAAAAATTATTTTATAAAGCCGGGAATCGTCCGACTTCAATCGTTTTTGCGTTTTTACAACCCGAAACTCTTCCGAAAACTCCTTCCTAACCTAATCTGGTAATTCCAAACATTTTCCGGGTTTTAACTTTTTCGATCCGGGTTACGATTTGACCTGTAGGAGTACCGGTATGAAATTTTCGATACGCAAATCATTTTATATATCGATAAGAACCCTTATTCTCAAAAGGCGAGACATTATTACCTTAATTTCGTATAAAGAATTTTATAGGAAGCTCTGTTTTGATAATTATCTAATTCTGGTATTAAAATGGTATCGTCTTTTCAGTTACTTAGCGGCTAAGTAACCTATTTTCGGAACCGATCTGTAAATGTAATTATCAAATTATTAAATAAATAAATAAAAACCCCCCCCCTTTTCCTCCCTGTTCTTCAACCCCCCCCCCCCGTCTCTCTCTCTGTCTCTCTCGCCGGAATCTCTCTCAATCTCTATCTACTCTCTCTTCTGTCTCCTCTATCTCCCTCTTCCTTATCTCTATCCGTTTTTAACTCCTCGTTTCCCCGCTGTTTCTTCCGCCGCCGCCTGTGTCCGGTTTGTCCCGGTTGCTTTGATTTCGTTTCTGCTTAATTGATATATAAGTAGATACATACGTGTTTGTACTTGTATCAGTTGAAGGAAAGTTTTTGTGTGTCTGATGTCGCCTGTTGTTGATGTTTTCAGGCTGTGTTTTCGGGTTGTTTGGCCACAGCCGCGCGTGTATGCGCGTGGTAGTGGTTTCGGAATTTCTGATTTTCTTGTGGTTATTTCTGATGAAAATTATTCAGTATTTACAAAAATTGAATTTTATTAATCGATAGAATTTGCGTTGGAAACCCGATATTGTTCGGGTACCCACAAATTTTATCGCCGTCGGCGATGAGCCTCGGCGAGCCGACGGTGGGCGATGATGATTTCTATCTGAGTCCTACGTTATTAATTAAATAAAAATAGTTGGTAAATTAGTTGTGAAATGAAAATGGGAATAAAATAAAAATACGAATGAAAATGCAAAATACAAATAGTATTAATAATTAAGCGAATCGGAGTTTGGGACTTGGAAATTGGATTGTGGATTAAATTATGTTGTGATTGTTGTTGTGATTGGATTGTTGTTGTGGATGGACGTCGATTTGATTTCGACGGGTAGGCCGATAAACAAAGGAAACGCTGCCCGATTTTCGGGAAATTAATTCCGAAAATACGGGAACGTAACCTATAATTATCGGAGACGTCGAATAATCATATACAATTATATTATATGAACTGGACTGCGATTAAGACAAGATAATTTATAAATAATCGATTACCCTGTTTTCAAAACGACGAGTATACGTATTTTCCTGAAAATAAATACCGAACCGAATTTCGAAGATGTGAACCATAACTGCTATGAGTATTTCGATAATACATAAAAATATGAATTCGGTTATAAAATCGTATGGGTAGAATAGGATGACAATTTGATGTTAAGTTTAAGCGGTTATCTGAATTAGGGTATTTCAACCCTGTAGGTTTTAGACGGAAGACCCGAGACGTGACATCAGACTAGGAATGATCTAGAAAATTAGACATCGAGATCAACAAAGTTCAAACCAAAGGGTCTGAATGTTGGGATCGTATTGAGAATAGAATAGCAGGTGGACGACAAAGTCGAACCAAAGTCAACCAATAATAACGGCTAAAGCTTATTGAGGCAAGTATTCCTAACCTTTCTCCTTAAATACTGCAAATATTTATTCTCTCCTATTCTAAGTTCAGAATAGTTAACTGTTTTATATTTCGCTGCAATTACTCTTATTATGCCAGTTCTTTTAAATTCTTGTTCCTATAATTCGATTGCTCTCTTGAGCAAATACCCATTCGTTCGGGTTATTTGCGAACCCTAATTTGGGATGTTTTGAAATCAGAATGATTTGATATCAAAATACTCTACGGGATGGATGATTATTATGAGGACCAGTGATGAGCTGGATCCTATGGGCCGGAGATGGACCGGACCCTTTAGGCCATAGTTGCCTGGGTGCCCCATATGTTGGTTGGGTCTATGCAGTTGGGTATAGATCCGCACTATCTCCTGACTGATCAGCAGGTTATAGTGCATATGTTGGTTTCTAGTGTTCAGTCCAATTTATTGTTGTTCGCCATTAATGGCATTCCTTCTTGAAAGAAAAATGTGATTATGAATTAAAGTTATTCTTTCTTAGCACTCAGTTTCGGAAAAATTACAATGTTTCAAAATAAATTCGAGGTTCAGATTGTTGCTGCAGCATTAGTTGCTCAGTGATAGTTAGAATCTTGAATGAATTGAGATCTTCTTAATTATTCAACCCATCCTTATCAGGCTGGTTTAGCAGGCTAAGTCTATGGAAACTTAGTCGATAATGATGGATACTGAATAGTTAGGAATTTCTTGAACGTCGTTCTATGAATAGTTATTGCATTCGTTGCTCAAGTATGAAGTGTTACCAGAAGCTATTTTGAAAACACGCGATCTCTGAAGTTCTTATAAAATGTCATTATGTCCTATGTGATTTATAGAAATGCAAATCAAATTGATTTTAAGTTGATAAAGTATATCCTTTAAATGATTTCGTGTTTCGTTCTTTAAAATATTTCAGAGATTTTATCCGGAAGTTTTCTTTGATTTTAATGCTTGAAACTCAAAATATATACTTGCTGGGCATTTTTGGCTCACTCTTGCTTTGTCAATTCTTATTTCTGCCAGAAACAGATAAGGATTAAAGTGAATAGCTTTGATAGACAGCAGAAGTTAGAGAAGTTTCCGTTGCGAGAAGTTGAAGGTGTTAGAAGAATGTGACAAGAGCATTAGTTCAAAGGTATATATACTTGTATTATAGTTGAAGTGAGTTGTAGAAGGTTAGATTCTTGTTTCATACCATGACCTGTAAAAGATCCGGACTCAAGGGGTTATTTATTTATTTCTTTACTTTATGTAATAATGGTTAAGTAACACTAAATCTTGACCCCGGATTTGGGGCGTTACAGTTTGGTATCAGAGCTGCAGGTTATTGGTCACTGAAATAAGAATAGGTGAGAGTAGGATAGACATGATAGGTCGTACAAGATAGGAAAGTCCCTAGACATATTCAGGACAAATTGAGTTGAGTGCGAATTAGGGTTAGCAGATCCGATAAGGAGTTGGTAAGATAGGATTGATGAGAAAGTGTAAGGCGAATATCACAACATCATAGGTATATTGAAACCTCAGATCATACAATAATGAGAAATCGACGGATCGACGGAGACTGGGTATGTTACCCTACTTTTCACATGGTTTTGAAAAATATGCGATCTATTCTTGTGAGAATTTGTGTAAGAGAAGCCACGATTTAACTTAGGTATTAGGACGAGTTCCACGTTAAAGGCCACCAGTTGATGGAAGCTGATGAAGAAATGATGTTGCGCATTTCGAAGGCACCACCGTTGCGAGAAGATTCTTATCACTTATCGGGAGCTGCGCGAGGAATGATATTTAACTTACTAGGTATAGATAAGATTTGCAAGAAGATGCGACCTTATCTACACACAGAACATCGATCGCGTGCGTGGTTGTAAGCATAACGTCAAGGATGACGACAAGAATATGAAGGACAATGGCAGACGTCAGCGTTGGGTCCAAGTTAGGAATAAAATGGCATATAACGGTGAATGGAGTTTCGTCGGCTAATAAGTGCATGTATAATCCAAGGAAAAGTGGAAGAAGTACCAAAGTAGAGAGACCTTATATGGACATTCTTTTAATTAGACATTTTATTGGTAAATCAGGAAGATAACAAGTAACTTATATAGTAATGACGACCAAATATTTGATTTTAAAAAAAACTTTAAAATTAGATTTCGGAAAAGATTTTCTTCATCAACTTTCAGAAGATTTTTGCATGAAATGAGTTTTACAAATTGGTTGTCAAATTACTACTTATGTTCTTGTTATTATAAACAGAAAATGATCTAAAAAGAAGAATGGAATTAGACTCAGTGTAGTTATTCCAAGGGCCAAATAGACCCATCAGCAGGAAGAAGGTTTAAAGTTTTCTGTGAAAAATAAAGGTAAATTTGGTTTAATAATATCAATAATTGAATCAACATGTTAAAATATTATTTATCCAGTTTATAAAATTATTAAAATTTAACGAGATTCGTGATTCGAATGGACGGAGGATGATTGAAGGAAATGGCAGAATCTTCCAGATGATTGGAGAAGAATCGTATTATTATCGACGAAATTGAGGCATTGCGTGATCGATGGGTATTTTACACTATATAAATGCAATCTGAAGCCGTGATTTTAACTTCGGAATGATGCGATTAAGATTAAATTATTGAAGTAGTTGATGTGAAGGCATTTCCAGGAAGCATTTCAAAGCAGTGATGTGACTTGAATCGTAAACCTGTGTCCGCACGATCCTGAAGGCATACGTAAGTGAAGCGTGGAAGGTGATCGGCATTGATATTCTTTCTTCTAAATACGATAGCATATATTCTTCTCGAGTTTGAATATGTATGAGCTTCTTCTGTTAATAAATCATATGAGGCAGAAACGAAAGAACATTCTTGTGTCCCTTCTGAATTGTTTCTCTTCTCAAACAATTGATTCCTGATTGAGACCACAGTGTTATGATATGACGCTTTGTCGAAATGACGAAGAGTCGGGTGGGACGCCACCTAATCATGTGCTGTATGCCATATAGTATGAAAGACTGGCCATCTTGAGTACGAATATGGTTGTCTCATCCTTCACTCATTTTTCTTCCTTCAACCAGTTGTCGCATTGTTATTCCTTATTCCGTTTTTCAATCAAAATCATGTTTACAAACTCTCCTCTTGCATCGAGTCTGTTCTTTGACGATTCCAAAAGAAATAGAATAGTCAGTGCGACAGGTAGAATTACGTGTCAAAGAAGAATATGATTGCAAGTTGATAAATAATACACTTCAAACTAGAGGATTTCGACGCGAAATGAATGGTTAGTGAATCGTACATTTATTACAAAATAAGGAAGCAAAGTTATGTGCGTCAGACGCTGCAAACAAGTATCGGGACGATAATCAAAGATCAAGGAAATTTCGAACAATGACCCAGACATGTAATTACGACGTGAAACATCCCTTCGTCGCTGGAAGATACTGTTCGTGAAGACTCAAGATGGAAGAAATCTTAAATGTAATCAAACTTCGAACGTGTTCTTCAAGAAATTGTAAAATTTTCTAATTTGCGTAAGTAAGGGATGATGAATCCAATGCTCATACCCGGGTCAGTAACGGAAGTTCGATGCGAAGCCATAAATAGAGATGAAGCAATGGTGACTCGATTGTGAAATTTTTCAAGAAATAATAATCTAACGGTTGAGTTTTTACGAGATTGTGACGGTAATAGTGAAGACCATGTGCAGTTATTAAAAGATAAACCGATTAATAATGGTCAAAAATAAATTAACAGAATCATGAAATCAAACCTTAAATTCATCAAGGACAATTCGTAATATTCTAAAAAGAATTGAGAAAGGTATGGTTATATTAATCATTGTGGGTTTCAGATCCAATTCCAATTAAAAAGAGATATGCTATACTAGTTAGATGCTGATTAAAGGTGAATTGTGGGAATTGATGATTTGGTTGATGGAAGTGGACGTATATGATTATGGATGACTTGGTTGATTGATGGTGTCGGCTTGAGTCCGACTGGTAGTAAATAGTGTAGGGGGGAAAGTGCTGCCTAAATTTTCAGAAATTACCCTATAGTTAAGAACAAAGAAGTATATTGTCGTTCTCGTCAGTATTCCAAATAATTGTGATCTCGGTTCTTGAGAAAGTTGTTATGACCAAACTGACTTTATGTAATTGGTCTTTGATTCCAGTTAACTAGTTATCACTTGGTTTAAGTGATCATTTAAAGGAGTTGATTGAACCACTTTGCCAACTAATGGTTAGTTAAATGGAAATCGATTCCAATTAGATTGAGTCAAGCTCTAACATGATTTCCAGCTCCGAAATCAAAGCAATAAGAAATTTGGAAAGTAATGACGTTAACGTAAATTAAAAGGCCTAGTTCAATTAGCATGATGATATTGTAATCAGGTGCAAGGTGTGATCCAGAAGAATATGCTCTTTTTGATGAATAAAAAGAATAAGAAGTTATTGGTTCATGCTAGTAAGAAGAATATTTCAAGACCTGAAGGTATGAGATAAAGCCAAGAAAATATTTCATCTGCAATAGCGTTCCAGGAAGAACTTGAGCGTATACCCATATTGAATGACGAATTAATAAAATATTTGAATGTACACTTCTTTTGAATGGCAGTTGAATAGAAGTTGCTGCAGAATAATGGAAAGCTCACAAATTCAGGCATCCAATAAACGACGGGGATTGATGAAGTCCGCATGTGAACTCAGGAAAAGAGATGATAATCAATGAAGAGAAGTCAAACACGCGATTTGTGATACGCCAAGCAAGGTTAAGAAACTAGCTACCGAGGAAATTCGATAATTCTATTAGTAAGAATTTAGATAGTACGGATAAAAGGCTTCATTCCAGTGGGAACTGCAGAAATGACTTATCCAATAATAAAAAGAGTAATATTACTAAGAAATCGTTATGTTTAAGAGAGATAATAAATAATAAAAATGAAGAACTAATCAAGACAGGAAGTGGAATCAAAAGGATGATAAAGAAATTTTATAAAATAATCCAAGATTTATGCAAGGTATGAATTTCAGTTGGGCCAGAAGTGATTGGGAAATGAAGTGGAATGTCGATAATTAAAGATGGAATTTCAGTCAAGGAATGCGTGTAAACAGGAATGATTAGACCAAGGTATTGATTGCGAACTGCTGAAGAAGAAAGTTGCAATGAATCTCATGTCAGAATTCTTTCAAATTAAAGTGAAATCCCGGAGGTTTGAACAAATGATTTACCAAGGTTACCTCAGGGAATGAGGTAAGAATTTCTCGTCAGTGACTGCACAGAATCATGCTGATATCAAAAGCCGGTATCGTATAACTTAATAGGGATGAGATAATAAGTGAAGGAAAACTTCAGAAAGGTAAAAAGAATAATGAAATAAAGAGTATTTTGCGCCGTGCACAAAAGCGGTCATGGAAAAGAGAATGGAGATATGAGGTTACGCGTCGATTATCAGAAATTGTAAGTTTGAAGATTAAGTAAACACAATGTACCAGGAGTATTGGGATAGTGTGATTGTATTTATTGATAACATCCTCGCTAATTCAAGGACTGAGGAAGACCAAGTTGAACGCCTGAAGATATGCTTGCGAAGAATTGAGAAATAGCAGCTGGATTCTCAGCTTCAAAGATATGAATTCTGGTTATAATTGATTATGAGCTCCGGTGTGTGGTTAACTCTAAACAGGAAAGGTCCATTTAAGAATAGATGTTTCAAATAGAAATAAAAGGGTAAATACCAGTAAGATTGTTGAGAAATGGTTAAAAGAATTGGAAAAGTTAGAAATTAAAGAATAAGTTTTAATCCGTCTTCTGGGTTATGCTGATACTTACTTTGTTGTTGAATATCAAAGGTGGTATTAATGCAGATGAGTGATGTTAACTTCAGTAGGAAACGTTGTGAGTATCAAAGTTCGTATTGATATCTAATTTGATAGGACAACAAAATGAGTATTAGTACCAAGAGACCGGGTTTTTAATAAAGTTATGATTCATTCCATTCCAAATTAATGTACTTTCTTCAGATAAGAGATTCTCGCTCGATAAATCTACTCGATAGTGATTGGAAAGAAATAAAAGTATGCTACCAGATGGTGAGTAGATGCAATTGTCGAGATTTTTCCTTTTTAGTTTCCAAATTAGAGGTAGAACATTCCGAAGCATCAGATGTCATGAACCTAGGACATCGGGTGCAGACGAATAGGAAATGCAAGAAACCGATTAAAGATTCTTGAATACGATTAGAAACGATCATAGGCCAGGCTAATCGAATAGAAGGAGACATGAAAAGTAGAATAGAACAGTCAGTGAAAATAGAAAATTCATGAACACGAACTATTAGAAGTGGAAAGAGAAGAAGATTAGTGTGAATTAAGTTAGTCCTTTGAGGCAATGAGATAGATAGAGTGAGTGTGGATGAGTTGGTCTTGTTGTCACTGGTATAAGAAATCTATAAAGCATTCATGTATGTATGACTATGAAGAGTAATTTAGCTCTCAATGTGAGAAATAAAAGATTGAATTAGGAGTTGCATAAGCAACTGATAAATTTGATGACGGCAGGAGACCGTTGAAACGAGATTAGAGTAGTAAGTCCTAAGAAATTTTAAGTAGATACTCAAAATGTATCAGTGTCTGTTCTTTAGCATGATTCTGAGGACAGAATCCTTTTAAGGAGGGAAGGATGTAACATCCGGGAAATATCGTGTAATTATTTATATCAATATATGATTATTATGTGAATATTATATGAATTTTGGTGAATTATTTGGTGTTTGATACTAATATTTGGATGTTCGTATGTAATAAGATGCGAGTATGTTAATTTTAATATGTGCAGAATAAAACATAGATAATTAAGGTATTTTTGTGGAAAATTTTTGGAATGTTAAATGATGTTATGATGATTTATGAATTATTAATTATTTTCTGATTAATTATAAAAATTATTTTATAAAGCCGGGAATCGTCCGACTTCAATCGTTTTTGCGTTTTTACAACCCGAAACTCTTCCGAAAACTCCTTCCTAACCTAATCTGGTAATTCCGAACATTTTCCGTGTTTTAACTTTTTCGATCCGGGTTACGATTTGACCTGTAGGAGTACCGGTATGAAATTTTCGATACGCAAATCATTTTATATATCGATAAGAACCCTTATTCTCAAAAGGCGAGACATTATTACCTTAATTTCGTATAAAGAATTTTATAGGAAGCTCTGTTTTGATAATTATCTAATTCTGGTATTAAAATGGTATCGTCTTTTCAGTTACTTAGCGGCTAAGTAACCTATTTTCGGAACCGATCTGTAAATGTAATTATCAAATTATTAAATAAATAAATAAACCCCCCCCCTTTTCCTCCCTGTTCTTCAACCCCCCCCCCGTCTCTCTCTCTGTCTCTCTCGCCGGAATCTCTCTCAATCTCTATCTACTCTCTCTTCTGTCTCCTCTATCTCCCTCTTCCTTATCTCTGTCCGTTTTTAACTCCTCGTTTCCCCGCTGTTTCTTCCGCCGCCGCCTGTGTCCGGTTTGTCCCGGTTGCTTTGATTTCGTTTCCGCTTAATTGATATATAAGTAGATACATACGTGTTTGTACTTGTATCAGTTGAAGGAAAGTTTTTGTGTGTCTGATGTCGCCTGTTGTTGATGTTTTCAGGCTGTGTTTTCGGGTTGTTTGGCCACAGCCGCGCGTGTATGCGCGTGGTAGTGGTTTCGGAATTTCTGATTTTCTTGTGGTTATTTCTGATGAAAATTATTCAGTATTTACAAAAATTGAATTTTATTAATCGATAGAATTTGCGTTGGAAACCCGATATTGTTCGGGTACCCACAAATTTTATCGCCGTCGGCGATGAGCCTCGGCGAGCCGACGGTGGGCGATGATGATTTCTATCTGAGTCCTACGTTATTAATTAAATAAAAATAGTTGGTAAATTAGTTGTGAAACGAAAATGGGAATAAAATAAAAATACGAATGAAAATGCAAAATACAAATAGTATTAATAATTAAGCGAATCGGAGTTTGGGACTTGGAAATTGGATTGTGGATTAAATTATGTTGTGATTGTTGTTGTGATTGGATTGTTGTTGTGGATGGACGTCGATTTGATTTCGACGGGTAGGCCGATAAACAAAGGAAACGCTGCCCGATTTTCGGGAAATTAATTCCAAAAATACGGGAACGTAACCTATAATTATCGGAGACGTCGAATAATCATATACAATTATATTATATGAACTGGACTGCGATTAAGACAAGATAATTTATAAATAATCGATTACCCTGTTTTCAAAACGACGAGTATACGTATTTTCCTGAAAATAAATACCGAACCGAATTTCGAAGATGTGAACCATAACTGCTATGAGTATTTCGATAATACATAAAAATATGAATTCGGTTATAAAATCGTATGGGTAGAATAGGATGACAATTTGATGTTAAGTTTAAGCGGTTATCTGAATTAGGGTATTTCAACCCTGTAGGTTTTAGACGGAAGACCCGAGACGTGACATCAGACTAGGAATGATCTAGAAAATTAGACATCGAGATCAACAAAGTTCAAACCAAAGGGTCTGAATGTTGGGATCGTATTGAGAATAGAATAGCAGGTGGACGACAAAGTCGAACCAAAGTCAACCAATAATAACGGCTAAAGCTTATTGAGGCAAGTATTCCTAACCTTTCTCCTTAAATACTGCAAATATTTATTCTCTCCTATTCTAAGTTCAGAATAGTTAACTGTTTTATATTTCGCTGCAATTACTCTTATTATGCCAGTTCTTTTAAATTCTTGTTCCTATAATTCGATTGCTCTCTTGAGCAAATACCCATTCGTTCGGGTTATTTGCGAACCCTAATTTGGGATGTTTTGAAATCAGAATGATTTGATATCAAAATACTCTACGGGCTGGATGATTATTATGAGGACCAGTGATGAGCTGGATCCTATGGGCCGGAGATGGACCGGACCCTTTAGGCCATAGTTGCCTGGGTGCCCCATATGTTGGTTGGGTCTATGCAGTTGGGTATAGATCCGCACTATCTCCTGACTGATCAGCAGGTTATAGTGCATATGTTGGTTTCTAGTGTTCAGTCCAATTTATTGTTGTTCGCCATTAATGGCATTCCTTCTTGAAAGAAAAATGTGATTATGAATTAAAGTTATTCTTTCTTAGCACTCAGTTTCGGAAAAATTACAATGTTTCAAAATAAATTCGAGGTTCAGATTGTTGCTGTAGCATTAGTTGCTCAGTGATAGTTAGAATCTTGAATGAATTGAGATCTTCTTAATTATTCAACCCATCCTTATCAGGCTGGTTTAGCAGGCTAAGTCTATGGAAACTTAGTCGATAATGATGGATACTGAATAGTTAGGAATTTCTTGAACGTCGTTCTATGAATAGTTATTGCATTCGTTGCTCAAGTATGAAGTGTTACCAGAAGCTATTTTGAAAACACGCGATCTCTGAAGTTCTTATAAAATGTCATTATGTCCTATGTGATTTATAGCAATGCAAATCAAATTGATTTTAAGTTGATAAAGTATATCCTTTAAATGATTTCGTGTTTCGTTCTTTAAAATATTTCAGAGATTTTATCCGGAAGTTTTCTTTGATTTTAATGCTTGAAACTCAAAATATATACTTGCTGGGCATTTTTGGCTCACTCTTGCTTTGTCAATTCTTATTTCTGCCAGAAACAGATAAGGATTAAAGTGAATAGCTTTGATAGACAGCAGAAGTTAGAGAAGTTTCCGTTGCGAGAAGTTGAAGGTGTTAGAAGAATGTGACAAGAGCATTAGTTCAAAGGTATATATACTTGTATTATAGTTGAAGTGAGTTGTAGAAGGTTAGATTCTTGTTTCATACCATGACCTGTAAAAGATCCGGACTCAAGGGGTTATTTATTTATTTCTTTACTTTATGTAATAATGGTTAAGTAACACTAAATCTTGACCCCGGATTTGGGGCGTTACAATCAATAAAGGATCTACCCCTTCCAGTGAAGGAAGAGAATGTTCAATGCTGATCCACTTATGCTAGTTCAGGAATCTCTGGCCAGAGTGAATGAAATTAGAAAGGACTTTCTAATTTACATTAAATAGAACTAAACATAGTGAATGGGAAAACAAATGATTAAATAAGATAGGATTGACACAAGTTCCATGCCTTGTATTTAATCGTGACATTGCAGGGTAGAATGAATTAATTGTACGGTAACTACTCACTGAATAAGTTATTGGTATTCTAAGCAGTGAATTCGTATTATCCGGATAGTCGCGATATGCTGAGAAGTATCCCTCACGATGTAGAATAAATATGATTAATTAATTAATCATATTTAATGAATTAGAGAATTTATATAAATAAAGATAAAATAGTTTTATTATTATTTATTTCTACTACCGGCTTAATATTGAACCTACAGGGTCACACCATAAAAGAGAATGATTTAATGGTGGAGAAATTAATTAATAATAGCTGATAATTATTTATTTATGAAATAAATAATTAATTGGCAAATTTAATAATTGATTAAATGAGATTTAATTGATTATAAATTAATTAAGAAAAGGTTCTTAATATTATTAATTAAGAATTTAATTTTTGGAAATTAAATCAAGTGAGAGAATTATTTCTGAAGAGTTTAGAAAAAGGATTAATAATTAAAAGGTGTTTTAATAATTAGTGAGAATAATAAAGGGTTAATAATAAAAATATTTTATGGGAAAATTTTCAGCTGAAAATTTTGCCTATAAATATAATATTATAAACCCTAATTTTGCCTCAACCGAAAAGATTTACAAAACCTTATTTCTCTCCATCTCCTCCTCCTGCATTACATCGTTTTCTTGGTGGATATCGGTGGAGTGTTTCACACTTGAGGAGCAGCTGCTAAGGATCTCCGCTCGTGGTTCTTGGATCGCTGTTAAAGAACTCCATCTTTCCATTGATGTAAAGCTTCTTAAGGTAAACATACTGAACTACGAATTAAATATTATTTTTCGCATGGATCCTGCGGAGGGTTTCATTTTTTTTTAAGATTTAAATTTACGTTTTCGCTGCGTTTATGTGCTAAAAACCCTTCAATGGCATCAGAGTTACTTGCGAAAAGTTTTTAATTCATTTATGTGTTTAACCTGTTTTCGATATATGAGCATGTACGTGATTCGCCATGATTTGATGTTGATATAATATGCTTATATATGTATGGTTTTGAATATATGATATTCATGTGAGTTGTATAAGCATAAGATGATTATGTAATCTGTATATATACTGATATACACATGATTTATGTTTGTTCTAATTATGAGAATCATATTAGATATGGATTCTAAATTGGCTGCTGCAGATTTGCTGAAATCTGGGTCTGGTGTCCAATTTACGCAAACGAATACCCTATTCCATAGGTAAACGAGCGTCTGAACAAAACTGATAGATGAAGCTATCAACGACTCGTCTATAAGGCGTTTGACGTCGTTTACTGCCCGTAAACAGTGATTCTTGTTTTTTTGATTTGATTCTGATTTTTCTGATTTTTGTCATATTTTCTTTTTATGATTAGATCATAGATAATATGATATGTTAAGATCAGATTATGTGTTTTAACATGCTTTTATGTGTTGTATGAGCATGGTGGATGGTTATGGCCTTTCGACCTTAGTGTAATGGTTTTGGTTTTAGTTTTAAATACGACTTGCATGTCGTCAATCTTTGTAATCATAAATCTCGAATGTAACTCGAGTTATTCTTGTAAGTTCATTAGATTAGTTTTACTTTCAATCATGTAATGTAATTGAAGACTCAAGAAGGCTATCCAATGGAGGTGATACAAAGAAGAAGATGAGGCATACAAGAAGTCTAAACAAAGAAGAAGACTTATGTAATAAGTAGTTTTATTTATTTCCATCACCATATTAGATTGACCTTGATCTTTATCATGAGCTTGATAAAGATCACATAGGATGGGGCCATAACCAAACACATTTACTTTATTGCACTTTACATTTACTTGTTTATTTAATTTTATATATGAGATATATGCCTATGTTTACCATGCTATGATTGATTTAGGTGAACTTAAATCAATATAAGGCGTGCTCTAGAAAATCTAGAATAGGAATCGTTTCTTGCCTTAACAATAAATATTATGAATACGATCATGAGATTCTTGTGTTTATGAAACACGTAATTGAATATGAATTTTCAATATTGAGAGAAAGGATGATTCTGTCAACAACAGATTTCTATCTGTAAGAAAGGGTTGTTAAGTGACGCCTCTTGACAATGCTCCACCCGATCTGGGAATCATCTGATTATCGATTATTGATTTGAAATATTTAATTTAAAAGGAAGAATCTCTTTATAATATGGTAGAAAGTGGTTCTTATTTTTAAATCATTGTCGTTTCGTGCTACAGCCGAGGGCTTTGATTTCGAAATAAGAAATACTTGTCTATTACATAGAGATGTGTACATTGAATTAGAATCTAAAGGTCGGTACGTGCTACAGCCGTGGGCCGTTGGAGACTGATTCAATTGTACGAAATATTGGGTTAGACTTGACTTAGAATATTGAGTTTGTCGTGCCACAACCATGACTCAATTATTCAAGAGGCTAAACTTATATTAGGGAATAACATAAGATGTAATTGACAAGAGTCTCTGTCTATTGAACATCACATGACGTTTCGTGCCACAGCCGAGGTTGTGTGATGGAATGTAGGATCCCTATTCGCACTAGCATTATGAATGCTTAATTTTCACTTAGGGGGTTGAATAAATTAGATTAACTAGTGGGAGACACTTAGGAATAAAGACCCGATTAATATAGTATTTTGAAATGAAATTGAATATTTGCTAAGTGTTGTTATGTGTTTATCATTTACAGATTTGCTATATTCGTCATGTCTTCTGCACTATCAATCCGAAGCATACTAGATGCTCACAAGTTGACTGGTCCTAATTTAGCTGTTTGTTTTCACTGTAACAAGTTGGGGCACTGGAAGAGGAACTACAAGGTTTACCTTGCAGAATTGAAGAAGAAGAAGGGTAGTAAGACTACCGCTTCTGATTCAGGCATGTTCATGATCGAAGTTAATATGTCACTAGGTCTAATTTCTACTTGGGTATTAGATACCGCCTGTGGTTCTCATATTTGCAATTAGTTGCAAGGACTAAAGGGAAGTAGGACTCTTGAAAAAGATGAGGTGATTCTACGTATGGGCAATGGAGCAAGGGTTGCGGCTATATCTGTAGGATCATTTAGTTTACATATGCCTACGGGCAAGACTATTATTTTGATTGTTATTACGTTCCCTCTATTGTGAGGTATATTGTTTCTATCCCTATGATGGATTTGGATGGTTTTTCATTTATTATTAAGAATAATGAATGTTCTATCCTTAGAGATAATGGTCTTTATAGACGTGGTATTATAAATAATGGTCTGTATGTATGTGACGTAGAGCATGATTTACTTCAGATTGAACAAACTAATAAAAGAAAACGAGATGATGAAAATCTGACCTATTTATGGCACTGTAAATCTGACCTATTTATGGCACTGTAGGCTAGGTCATATTAGTGAAAATAGACTGCGGACATTGCATAAGGAAGGGTTACTTGACCCCTTTGATTTTGAATCATATCCTACATGCGAGTCTTGTCTATTGGGTAAAATGACCAAATCTCCATTTAGTGGACATGGAGAGAGGGCTGCAGATTTGCTAGGATTGGTACACACAGATGTATGTGGACCAATGTCTACGCTAGCCATGGGTGGATTTTCGTACTTCATTACTTTCATAGATGATAGATCTAGATTCAGATATGTGTATCTGATGAAACACAAGTCTGAAGCCTTTGAAAAGTTCAAAGAATATAAACATGAAGTGGAGAAACAAACCAAACACATTATTATAACTCTTCGATCAGATCGAGGTGGTGAATACTTGAATGGAGAGTTTCTAGATTATCTCAAAGAAAATGGTATAGTCTCCCAGTGGACTCCTCCATATACTCCACAGTTAAATGGGGTATCTGAAAGGAGAAATCGAACTTTGTTAGACATGGTTCGGTCCATGATGAGCTATGCGAATCTTCCAGTATTCCTATGAGGTTATGCATTGGAAACCTCAGCATATTTATTGAATAAGGTGCCTTCCAAATCTGTTCCTCAAACACCATATGAGATATGGAAAGAAAGGAAACCGAGTCTTAAACACGTTAAGATTTGGGGATGTCCGGCTTATGTCAAGAAAGTTGACCCAGATAAGCTGGAATCTCGATCCGTAAAATGTAATTTTATGGGATATCCTAAAGAGACTTTGGGGTATTACTTTTACACCGATCATCGGGTGTTTGTCTCCAGACATGCTACCTTCTTGGAAAAGGAGTTTATCCTTGAAGGAAACAGTGGGAGCAAAATTGAACTTGATGAAGTTCAAGAAGCACAAACTACTACGGATCAAGTGGAAACACCTGTTCAGACTGAACAACCTTCTGTGGAAGAGCCCACTCGTAGGACAGGGAGAGTGTCTCGCCAACCTGAGAGGTATTATGGCCTTGTCATTAAGAATGACAATGAGTTGTCAATTATTGATGATGACGACCCTGTGACCTATAATGAGGCTATGAGTAGTGTTGACTTAGAGAAATGGCATAGTGCCATGAAATCCGAAATGGAATCTATGTATACCAACCAAGTATGGACTCTAATTGAGGCTCCTGAAGGTGTTAAGCCTATTGGGTGCAAGTGGGTATACAAAAGAAAGATTGGAACAGATGGCCAGGTGGAGACCTATAAGGCCAGGCTCGTGGCAAAAGGATTCAAACAAAGGCAAGGGATTGACTTTTATGAAACTTTTTCGCCTGTTGCAAATGGACGTGAAAACGGCCTTCCTCAATGGGGAACTTGAGGAGGAAGTGTATATGACACAGCCAAGTGTATATGACACAGCCAGAGGGTTTTTCTTTCCAAGGGAAATGAACACCTAGTGTGTAAGCTGCTGCGAACCATATATGGTTTAAGGCAAGCTTCTCATAGATGGAACATCCATTTTGATGAGATAATCAAAGAGTTTGGTTTTATCAAAAACATAGATGAACCATGTGTCTACAAGAAGGTTAGTGGGAGCGCGGTAATATTTCTTGTATTGTATGTGGATGATATACTTCTTAGAGGAAATGATATACCGATGCTACAATCAGTCAAAGTATGGCTATCAAAGAACTTCACCATGAAGGACTTGGGAGAAGCATCCTACATTCTCGGTATGAAGATCTATAGAGACAGATCTAGAAGAATGATAGGTCTTACCCAGGGTACATACATCCAGAAAGTGCTTAAAAGGTTTAGCATGGAAAACTCCAAAAGAGGTCTCATACCGATGAGCCATGGAGTATCCCTTTCCGAAAAATTATCTCCTAAGACACCTGAGGAAAGAGAGCGTATGAGTAAGATTCCTTATGCTTCAACAATAGGATCTATCATGTACGCGATGTTGTGTACAAGGCCTGATGTTGCTTATTCAATTAGTGTGACGAGCAGATATCAGTCCAATCCAGGTGAAGACCACTGGAAAGCAGTGAAAAACATCCGTAAGTACTTGCGAAGGACTTAGGACATTTTTATTGTTTTTGGTGGTGAATCTGAGTTGAAAATAGAGGAGATGTCAATGTCGAGAGAGTTGACACACATAACAATGTAGCAGACCCACACACAAAGCCACTTTCTCAGAGTCACTTTGATCGTCATAAAGACAAGATGGGTATTAGATACCAGAGTGATTGGCTTTAGTACAAGTGGGAGTTGAAAGAGATATGTCCTAAGTCCAATCATGTATTAGGATTTAGGAATAACTTTTATGTAATCTGTTTTGATTTCATTGATATTAATAAAAGACTTGTTTTGTTTTTATTGCGGGCTCTATCTATTTAAATGTTTAAATAAGATATACCACAGTTTAGAGTAAAGCTTTTTATGGATTGTGATGAGATCATAATAATGAGACCTAAAAGATGATAACTCTAAACTTAAATAGTTCCTGGTCGTAGGATTACTAACTGGTAATTAATAATCCGCAAAGATCGGTACATACTATGCTTGCTTCATTATGAAGGATGTCTGTTCTCATAGACATTTGTGTGGTGACACTATAGCTAGTATGTAGGTGCTTATTATAGAATAAGTTCACCGAACATGACTCACATAGCTGAAAAACTGATGGAGTTCACTCACGTGTCAGCAGTTGTTCACATAGTGATAGTTGTACAAGTATCCTTAGACTTGAGGTCATCATAGTCATCTTGTGTACACTGAACTATGCTTTGGTTTAGTTCTTAGTCTCAAGGGACAATTATAAGGGCTCTACTGGGTATAGGAATTTGTACACGAAGATAGTGTATGATCAATAAAGGATCTACCCCTTCCAATGAAGGAAGAGAATGTTCAATGCTGATCCACTTATGCTAGTTCAGGAATCTCTGGCCAGAGTGAATGAAATTAGAAAGGAGTTTCTAATTTACATTAAATAGAACTAAGCATAGTGAATGGGAAAGCAAGTGATTAAATAAGATAGGCTTGACACAAGTTCCATGCCTTGTATTTAATCGTGACATTGCAGGGTAGAAGGAATTAATTGTACGGTAACTACTCACTGAATAGGTTCTTGGTATTCTAAGCAGTGAATTCGTATTATCCGGATAGTCGCGATATGCTGAGAAGTATCCCTCACGATGTAGAATAAATATGATTAATTAATTAATCATATATAATGAATTAGAAAATTTATTTGAATAACGATAAAATATTTTTATTATTATTTATTTCTACTACCGGCTTAATATTGAACCTACAGGGTCACACCATAAAAGAGAATGATTTAATGATGGAGGAATTAATTAATAATGGCTGATAATTATTTATTTATGAAATAAATAATTAATTACAAAATTTAATAATTGATTAAATGAGATTTAATTTATTATAAATTAATTAAGAAAAGGTTCTTAATATTATTAATTAAGAATTTAATTTTTGGAAATTAAATCAAGTGAGAGAATTATTTCTAAAGAGTTTAAAAAAGGATTAATAATTAAAAGGTGTTTTAATTATTAGTGAGAATAATAAAGGGTTAATAATAATAATATTTTATGGGAAAATTTTCAGCTGAAAATTTTGTCTATAAATATACTATTATAAACCCTATTTGTGTCAACCGAAAAGATTTACAAAACTCTAATTCTCTCCATCTCCTCCTCCTGCATTACATCATTTTCTTGGTGGATACCGGTGGAGTGCTTCACACTGGAGGAGCAACTGCTAAGGATCTCCGCTTGTGGTTCTTGAATCGCTATTGAAGACCTCCATCTTTCCATTGATGTAAAGCTTCCTAAGGTAAACATACTGAACTACGAATTAAATATTATTTTTCGCATGGATCCTGCAGATGGTTTCGGTTTTTTTTTAAGATTTAAATTTACGTTTTCGCTGCGTTTATGTGCTAAAAACCCTTTAGGTCTAAGAAGCCTGAAAAAGCTGATGATAATGACAAGGGGAAAATTAAAAATAAGTCAGGAAGACCAAATGAGGGATGGATGTTCAGAGCCTTTTCTTCCTGTCTTCAACAAAGAGCACAACAAGATGAATAATTTGTTCTTGCAGATGGATGGCTTCCAAACGATCTTCTTCCATACGAACCAGATGGCGATAGTAGTCCCTCCGGAAAATCAAGATATCAGTATAGATATCTTGTGGAACCCAGCTCTAAATCTTATCAGGAATGGCAGAGATGTGCCACTCCTGTTCCCACTCATCGCAGCAAAACTCGACTGTAAACATCGAATAATCAAAGAACATGTTGAAGAAGCTCATGTTTTTGATAGAAAAATATGATAAGGAATAGAGATTTAGAGATTTTGTGTTTTAGAATAATGAGAAGTCTGATGAGTGTTGATTTAAATAACCAAAGAGTTGGTAATAGAGAGGGACTCTAGGGTTCGGTAAAGAAGATTAACTCTAGAGTTATCTTAAAACTTTAACCAAAGAATATCTTTTTAAGGCACGCCTCTCTAGACCGATGTGTAATGATGACAGTGATATATTTATTCGGACATGCACAATTAGCAAATAAATTCACTTAATTTTTTATGCATATAAAAATTCTGGCTTAACAACTAAAAATCACAACATCTGGGACATATCAGGATTTGATCAATATACATCAGGATTTGATCAAATTGATAAAATAAAAATTTACTTGTCCTATTTAACCATACCAAGTTCATTCACAAGCTTTGTGAATGTTTCTTCAGGTAATGGCTTTGTGAAGATATCAGCCAGCTGCTGTTCAGTAGAAACAAAATGAAGCTCTATGGTTCCTTTCATGACATGCTCTCTTATGAAGTGATATCTGATGTTGATGTGCTTTGTAAGAGAGTGTTGCACCGGATTTCCTGTCATAGCAATTGCACTTTGATTATCACAATAAATAGGAATTTTTGAGAATGATAATCCATAGCCCATGAGCTAATTTCTCATCCACAACAACTGAGCACAGCAACTCCCAGCTGCAATGTATTCATCCTCAGCAGTTGAAGTAGAATAGATTTCTGCTTCTTGCTAAACCATGAGACTAATCTGCCTCCCAAGAACTGACAGCTTCCTGAAGTACTTTTCTTGTCTATTTTGCATCCAGCAAAATCTGCATCTGAATAACCACATAATGCAAAATCAGCTTCTCTTGCATACCAAAGTCCAAGAGAAACAGTACCCTTGAGGTATCTAAAAATTCTCTTTACTGCAATAAGATGTGGCTCCCTTGGATTTGCCTGAAATCTTGCACATAAATAAGTGGCAAACATAATGTCTGGCCTGCTAGCAGTTAGAAATAATAGAGATCCAATCAAACCTCTGTAGGTTGTCACATCAACTGCTGTACCTTCATTTTGATCAAGTTTTGTAGCAGTTTTCATAGGAGTACTTGCAGTTGCACTTTCTTGCATATTAAACCTCTTCAGTAGATTTCTTGTGTACTTGGACTGATTGATATAGATGCCATTATCACTCTGTTTAATCTTTATTCAAATAAAATAGGGTTTTATCTATTGTACCTCTTTTGAATCTACTTTCAAGTAGAAACTGAGCAAGGGTTTCATACCATGCTCTAGGTGCTTGCTTCAGTCCATAGAGTGCTTTATCAAGTCTGTAAACATAATCAGGATGTTTAGGATTTACAAATCCTGGTGGTTGTTCAACATAGACTTCTTCTTCAAGTTCTCCATTGAGAAATGCACTTTTGACATCCATCTGGAAGACTTTGAACTTCTTGTGAGCAGCATATGCCAAGAAGATTCTGATTGCTTCCAACCTAGCAACAGGAGCAAATGTCTCATCATAGTCAATACCTTCATGTTGAGAATATCCTTTTGCCACCAATCTTGCCTTGTTTCTGATGATTGTTCCATCAGAATCAGTCTTATATCTAAAGACCCACTTTGTGCCCACAATTGACCTGTTCTTAGGTCTATGCACCAGCTTCCACACTTCATTTCTTTCGAACTCATTCAATTCTTCTTGCATAGCCATGACCCAAGCTGCATCCTTGAGTGCATCTTCTACTTTCTTTGGCTCTTCTTTTGAAAGTAGATTATGATATAAACATTCATTCTGAGTTGCACTTCTTGTCTTTACACCATCATCAGGATCAGATCATGAGTATGATCCTTAGTCCATTTTCTGGCACTGGGAAGTATCCTTCTGGAACTAGATGCCCCCCCTGAATTGTATGCCTCATCAAATCCATTTGAGGCTCCCCCTGAATCTGTTGGGTTATTTTCTGATGAATTATTGGGACTTGACTCATGTTCTTCTGATGTTGAATCAGCATTGGATTGAGAAGAACTTTGAGATGATTCTTCAGTGTTAGTATCATCAACTGACCTTTGTTGTTGCTCCCCCTCAACTTGTGCGGGATCAATAGCACAATGATTATCTTCAGAATCTGAAGGAGTGTCAGAATTTGGATTATCAGGATTTGACAGTTCATTAGAGATTGAACCAGATTCCAACATTGCCTTTTCATTTGCAAAGATTAAACTTTCACGATGTCTTCTTCAAAACCAGGAATCTTCTTATCATCAAAAGATACATTGATGGAGACTACTATAGTGTGTGTTCTTAGGTTGAACACTCTGTAAGCTTTTGATGGTGAGTATCCAACAAAGATTCCTTCATCAGCCTTTGATTCAAACTTTCCAAGCTGATCAGTATGAGTTATTAAAACAAAGCACTTACATCCAAATACATGAAGATGTTTGAGACTGGGCTTCTTTTCTTTTAACATTTGATAAGGAGTAACACCATATTTATTTATCAGAGTGACATTCTGAGTATAACATGTTGTATTTACTGCTTCAGCCCAGAAGTAAGTGGGTAGTTTTGCTTCTTCTAGCAGAGTTCTGCCAGCTTCAATTAAGGTTCGTTCTTCCTCTCAACAACACCATTTTGCTGAGGTATACCAGGAGCTGAGAATTGTTGCTCTATGCCTTTGTACTTGTAGAATTCCTCAATCTTTGAGTTCTTGAATTCAGTGCCATTATCGCTTCTCGGGATTTTCACTTTGTGAGTAGATCCATTTTCAATTTTCCTTATGTGGTCCAGAAGAACTTCTGGAGTTTTATCCTTTCTGTGTAGAAAATAAACCCATGTATATCTAGTGAAATCATCAACAATTACAAGTGTGTACCTTTTCTTGTTGATGGACATTATGTTCACTGGTCCAAAAAGGTCTAGGTGCAGCATGTGATATGGCTCAGAGATAGAGAATTCTGTTTTGCTTTGGAAAGATACTCTTCTTTGATTAGACTTTTGGTAAGCATCACAAAGACCATCACTTGAGTATAGCATGTTTGGCAATCCTCTTACAAGCTCCTTCTTGGCAAGTTCATTGATTGAGTTGAAATTGAGATGTGAGAGCTTCTTATACCAATTCCAGCTCTCATCTACTGATGCCTTAGAGATAAGACAAGTAGCTTCCTTTTCAAGACTTTCATGTAGCCTTGCTTCATAAATGTTACCATGTCTGTATCCTATTAAGAAAATTTTCTTTGACTTGTTATGAACAACTTCGCAGTGTGAGTCATAGAATACAACATGATAACCTCTGTCAATGATTTGACTGATGCACAGAAGATTATGCTTCAGTCCTTCCACCAGAGATACATTCTCTATTGCTACATTTCCAATTATCAAGTTGCCATATCCCAGATTATGTCCTACATTTCCATCTCTATAAGATACATCTGGGCCAGCCTTCTTCTCAAATTCTGACAGCAGGGATTTATTTCCAGTCATGTGTCATGAACATCCACTATCCAAGACAAGTGTATTTTTCTTGTTACCCTGCAATCAGAAGAATAATTAATTAGAAGGATTTTTAAGGACCCACACTTGTTGGGTCCTCTTTTTGGACAACTTAAGTCTTTGTGTGTCATGAGTACTTTTGACAGTCTTTCGTTTGTCAGGATTTGTCTTGTCATAAGCAAGTTTAGTAAAACCAACAGAATTAATCACACTAGCAACTTTATTAAACTTAGGTAAAGGTTCATAGTAATTGTGATATAACTTGTGATAAGAACTACAAGTATAAATCGAATGCCAACTACTACCACAATGAAAAAAAGGATTTTGTGGTTTATAAAATACTGATCTACCCCTAACATCAGACTCAGGAATAACAGTTTTCCTTTTCTTATTCCTCCTGCAATCAATAGCAAGTTGATTAGTATTTCCACAGTTAAAATAAGTTTTCCTAGAAGCATTGGGAACAACCTTGTAATTTGAATCCTTAGAAATACCTTGCTTACCATTCTTGTTTCTTTTAGGACTTTGTACTTGAGGTTTGCCAGTAAACTCATATATTTTTTTTTCAATTGTCTTACTGACAAAAGTCCTATGTTCTTTTCTTTCTGAACAGGCTTAATGGTTTCCTTGCTTTTCCTTCTTTGAGTTTTATCATCTACCAGTTTTTCTTGTGATACTGATGTTGAACCCTTTTTAAAAGTGGATTTGGGTTCATCAGCTTCTGATGAAATAAACTTAACAGGAGTTTTAAGGGAAATTTTATTTTCAGTGTCAACATCCTTAACAGGTTTGGAATCAGAGCTAAGGTTTAAATCACTGCCACAAGCCTAGATTGTCGGGAACGGGTTGAGGGTTAAGACTAGTATTAGAAAATAAAGAAATAGAACGTTGAGAGGTTGAGTGCGGCTAAATAGTAGGTTCTAGTATGATTCGTGGCGAGATTCAAGATTCTTATTTAAAAGCATAATTTTCAGATAGCGGCGACTTCCTTTATTTCGATATCATCTGATCACTCGGAGCCTTCAGTTGGAGGACCGTCAGCTGATCCACGCCCTGCTCTTCCACTGGTGGCAGCTATAGTACCAGTTATGATGGTTGCACCATTACAAGCTATTCCACTTCCTAGCATGAGACCACTTATTCGAGGACCCCCACCCGCTAATTATGATTCTATCAGACTTTCAGTGGCGGGTGCATCTTTTCAGTTTACTCCACACCCTGCCCCATATCATAAGTATGAGGCTCTTCTGTTAGAACGAGAGGCCTTGTTGGCCCAGATTCAGGAGCTACAGTATATCATAAGGACTATAGATGTTGACATGAAAGTAAAGGAGCTTCAGAATGAGATTTAGGTGACTCGTAAAATACTTGAGGATAGACTTCATGGAGCTACTTGTGAGTATGCAGCCCCAGATGCTCTTATGAGATGGGCTAGAGAAGCATTGGAGGATTTTGAAAGACTGGGTGGACCAGAGTTTCGATAACACTAAACGACATGAATGATGTGATAAGTGATATATGTAGAATAGTGTGTAATGTATATTATTAGAATTTTGGGTGAGAGCGTGAAACATCTAGCACTGCTATGTAAGGAATAGGCTTGTTGTACCTTTTCCTTTAATAAATTTTTTTGCACTTGTACCACCAAACTTTGATATATATCGGTACCTTTCCTTTCCAGCATTATCATTTACTTTACCATACCTGTTTTATCCAGTTATAAAACTCTTGTGATAACATGTACCCTATTCCCCTTAACTGTTTACATTCTGTAAAGAAGCATGCAATTTACTTAGTTCAACTATTGAAAATGTTTTCAAAAAGAGATAATTCTGTTTTATAAAATCTTTTCACAAAAAGGATTATATTTTAATGGATAAATAAATTGTTTGATTCTTTACAGAAAATGTCTCCCAAAAGAAATACCCGTTCGACCAACCAGAATGAAGAAACCAACAACAACAACAATAACACCCAAGACAACAATAACCAGAATGCCAACCCAGGTCCCGTAGACCCAACTGTAGCCCATATTCTTCAGATCTTGGCTCAACAAATAGTTCACCTGACTCAACAACAACAGAGGCAGACCAACCCTCAGGTAACCTTTAAGACCTTTCAGGCGGTGAATATACCAGAGTTTAAGGGTTCTGTAGATCCTTTTGAGGCAAGAGTCTGGTTGAAGGAAATTGAGAAGGTGTTTTCCTTAGTTAAAGTGAGAGAGGAGCAGAAGACTGAGTTTGCAAGTTATTACTTGAAGAATGAAGCCACCTACTGGTGGGAAATTGTTAAGATGTTGGAAGGTACAGATAATGTTACGTGGGATAGATTCAATAAACTATTTTTAGAGAAGTATTTCCCTCAATTTGTTCAGGATCAAATGGAATTGAAATTTCTGAAGCTAAAGTAGGGAAATATGACAGTGGCAGATTATGAAAGTAAGTTTGAGGAGTTGTCTAGGTTTGTGCCATTATATGTGGACACTGATAGGAAGAAGGCTAAGAGGTTTCAGCAAGGACTCAAGCCATGGATCCGAAGGAAGGTGGCCATATTTGAGTTGGATACGTATGCGGGAGTTGTGCAGAAGGCTATGATTGCGGAGACGGAGAGTGAAATATCTCAGAAGGAGAAGGAAGGCAAGAAGAGGAAGTTTGAGGGAAGTGAAGGACAGTCCTAAGCAGGGAAGTTTCCAAATTTTAATCAGAGGAAGGGCAAGTTCTAGCCCGGAAGAAACTTTAACAGACAGAATACAGGCAACGGAAACCAAGGTAACCGCCCAGCCATTGGGAACCAGCCAACCCAGCAGAGGCCAGCTATACCAGACTATCAAGTCTGTGGGAAGAAACATGGTAGAGTTTGCAACAAGTTGAATGTGGTCTGCTACAGATGCAACCAGAAGGGGAACTATTCAAGAGAGTGTCGTAGTCAGCCAGCCAGAGTGTAACACCCCCAAATCCGGGGTCGGGGATCCGGGTTGTCACGAGTTCCATTTCCCTTAATAACAACCAATCTTAATAAACAATCAACTACTCCGTACTGTGACCCCACAATAAACACACACACCACAAGTTATAGTCTCAGAGATGAATATCCAAAAATAACACGAGTCATTTTATTCCACAATTATATGCCATTACACCTTAAAAGGGTTTCTGAATAAATTTACATTTCTTTGCCATTATT
This sequence comes from Apium graveolens, assembly GCF_009905375.1. NCBI lineage: Eukaryota > Viridiplantae > Streptophyta > Magnoliopsida > Apiales > Apiaceae > Apium > Apium graveolens. The sequence goes on from NC_133654.1 coordinate 94,974,983, forward strand.
ACAATTCATAAAGATACATAAGTCTGGTACATCAAAAGTTGAAAGCCTAGCCTATTGGTAGGTCCTACCTCAGCTACAGCGATATCAACGCCTATAGGAAACTGCGGAACGTTTCCTATCTGCTCGCGAATTGGGAGCTTGGTCCTGTTCATCTTGTCTATCTGATGTTATGTGATGAAAGAAGAAAGCAAGGGTGAGCAATAAGCCCACCAAAATAATATGTATAATGATTTACAATATGTGAGCATCCTCATAGTACTCATGAAAGTCTTGGTCAAGAAGAAATGAACCAAGTTTGTTATTTTAATGCGATGAAGTCATAAAATATTCAGTATATATACATATATACTTCTCAAATCTTTGAAATCCTCTGACATGTATAATATACACAGAGTTCCAGTTTATAACTGTATAAAATATCGTTGCAAGGTGATCTCATATATCTAACCTTGTCTCAACGTTTTTCTAAAAATCTTTGTCATGCATAAGATAATCATTTACTAGATATAAGTTGAAAAGATGAAGTTACAAGATACTCCAATATACTTATATCTTTTCCGAATACTACTTGAACTACCACCGTTCAAGGTATAATCCGTTTCAAAAGTTCATCACATAGATGAGACTACAAGATAAGATTTGAATAGATTCAATCCTTGAAATATCATTATAAGTAATGAAGTTACGAGATACTTCATTAAGTCCCGATATATATATACACCTATATATATACATTTCATACACTCCTTGAAAACCTCTGTTATGGAAATTATAAACAGAGTTGCAATATCCAATGAATTTGGAAAGGATAAAACCTTGGCATAAACCTGATATCTTGCTGATCAGGAAAATATACCAATAAGTAACGTTTTCTACTAGTAGATGGAAGAATTCCCCACTGGTCATCACCCTGGCCGCAATAGGACCTTATGCTGGACTGCGACTCAGCCACTTACACATTTGATGGACTCCCACTGAGCCACTTACACTTTCATGGACGCCCACTGAGCCCATGTTGCTTATGCCGACTCAATAGATGGACTTACTTCCCGAACGTTGGGTAAGTAATCAATTCATTTATCAAAACAGCAACCTCGTTGCGAATATAGAATATACCACAGAGCCGGATCCCTCAGGTTTTGAGCGAGTATTTAAATCCCCTTTGAAAGGAAGATCTTAAATATAAAAATGAGTTTTGGGATCTGCTCTAACTTTTAAAATCATTTTGAAAACTCGAAAACATTTTTAAGAATATTTGGAGTAATGCTGATTTAATGAAATAAATCAGTCCCGATATATTAGAAAATATCTGAATATTATTATTTAAATAATATTCCCATAAGGATAATCTCTATATAAATAATTTGAAGTAGAAGTTTCAAAACTCATACTTGAAATGAATAATAAATAACCAAAGGTATACTTATACGAAGTACGATCTTTATTTGAATAATCGAAAATAAGTTTGATTATCGAAACATTATTCTTTAATAAAATAAAAAATATTATTTAGTAAATAAGCGGAGTCATAAGTCCTCGAATGAATATTCAAAATAATATTCATTAAATAGAATAAACAGAGTCATAAGTCCTCGAATGAATATTCAAGATAATATTCATTAAATAGAATAAACCGAGTCATAAGTCCTCGAATGAATATTCAAAGTAATATTCATTAATAAAAATAAAGTTATCGAATAAACCTTATTCGATTAATAGTTTTGCAAACTATATATATATATATATAAATATATATAATATACTCGGAAACATCGACTCCCGGTTTTAGAAAATGTTCGCCTTTGGGTCCCCTATACTAAGGGTATACGCAACTACTGCTTATCTCTAGCAGAGGTATTATGAAATTTATAAGCATTTGAATCAACAATTAGATATTAAGATTACGAAACAGACATGCATATATACCGTATCAGCATGCTCCAATATATCGTAAAATTTGCCAATAACAGTCATGCACTTATCACAAGATAATGCATATACATATATTTACATCACAACAACAGTATAACGGGTAGAAAACTTGCCTGAGTGTTCCCGGATAGACTTAAGCTTAGAGTGGGTCCGATAACCTATGAAAAACAACATAAGTCGGAATTAAACCCCGGTCGCTTAAGAAACTAGACTTTAACCAATTGAACCCTAACATTCGCTTATGGTCACTTCTACTCTTAACGAATCACATAAGTCATTCGAGTACCCTCGGCTCCACCATTTTTAATAAATTAACCATTAAGAATTTTAAGGCAATTCTTTCGCGAGTACCCCACCAACTGCCTAATCCACTTTACATAATTGTTTCATACTCCAATTGGTCATTTACGGGCCTTAACTAAGGTTTTAAAGTAAGGAGAGGGGTAATGGTTCGTTCGCGAAACGCCGTTACTTAAAACGGTCGTTTCTCCTAAACCGTACATCGGATTTAAGCGAACCACATATCAAAACGAAGCTCGTAACATGAACTATTTAAACATGGCAATGGTCAGAATCTAACAGTGAGTTCACGGGTCCTGAAATTAAGAACAAAACTGTCTAAGGTAAATCGGGCATTACGACGGCTATGTTTACGCGATTTCCCAAATTTTACCATTCCAAATCATATCAATCCAACTACCAATCAACAACAATTAAAGATACACATCAATGATACTGATTTCAGTCATAATAAGCCCAAGAATCTCAATTTAATCCAATATCATACTATCTTCAAATTCAACCAAACTACTAAATCAAACAAGGTTCAATTCATGCCTAAACATTTAAACTACTACTCCTCCATTAACAATCATCAACACCTCAATTAAAATCCAATCACTACAAACCCAACCAAACTTTAAACACACAAGCATCATGCTTCTCATGAACTATATTAATCAAAACCACTCCTAAATATTCAAAGTAAAACTAGGGTTTGAAGTTTTATACTTTCCTTGAAGCTTTTAATCAATGAAAGATCCTTGGAATGCCCATGGAAGCCTTAATCTATGCTTAAGCTACCTTGACCTTACAAATAAAATCAAGAATAAAAAATTTGTTAATGAAAGTTACTATTCACCCTAAACTAAAATGATTTATTTGAGCTAGCAAACCTTGGATTCAAGCACTCAAATTACTTGCTCTTCTTAGTTATGAAATATAGAATCCAAGGAAATAAACCTCTTGAATTATGATTGAGTGGAGCGTGGGTTTGGAAATTTTTCTTCTTGTTTTTCTTCAAAAAACCGTGAGCAAGGAGATGGGGGGGAGAAATGAATGTGTTTGCTTGGTTGCTTCCTTTTGTTTGTTTAATTAAATTGTTACCATGGTAAAAATTGTGTGGCTTATAATCAACCAACAAATCCTTCCCATTTGGTCATGCTTATATCATCCACTTATGTCATCTTCCCACACTTGTCTTCTTCTTGTTGGTGTGATGACATCATCATCATTAACCTCTTTGATTAACTCCTAATTACTTGGCTAATGATCGTTGATCTGTTATACGGTTCGCTTAACTTTCGTTCTCGTTTATCGTTTGAGGGATCATACCCGGGATCTTATTACTTGGGTTCCCTTAACCTTTCTCAATACATTATATTCCTGTTATGATCCCCTCTTATAATCCTTTAATTTAAATCCTTTTTATCATATTACCTTGTACTCAATTCTTTCGGTATCAGGTGGATTTTCGGGAAAAATCAAAGTATTCGAATTTGGATTCTGACGATCTTTACATACACTTATATACCATATAGAGTACTAATAAGATCTCAGAATAACAATAAAAGAACCTCTACAAAGTGAGGCATGAAAAGTTTTCTTATTCAGCATAATCAGCAAAATCACTATTCATAAGGGTTACAAAAAGTTCAAAATTTTTGGGGTTATTACACAGAGAGCTAGTCAACAAGGACCAGCCTACCAAGAATCATGCAGGCAAGGTTCTAGCAATTGGATTTACTTGTTTCAAGTGCGGTAAGCCAGGACATATCGCAAGGGATTGCAAGGCACCAATTTCAGTCAACAATATATTGCGTATCATGAGAGCTACTCCAACAATGAATGAACCTCCCAGAGCTAGAGTTTATGACATGTCTGTGAAGGATGTTATCGTGGATACTGGTTTTTCCATATAAGTCAGATCTGGTTGCATATCCACCTGCTCGTACTCCACTATGTGTCTGGCATCCCGATAATACTTCCTTAGCATTGACACATGGAACACATTATGAACTTGCTACAGTTTCGGGGGGTAAGGCTAGCTCATATGCTAACTTCCCAATACGTCTTTAATATCCAAGGGTCCAACAAATCATGGACTTAGCTTTCCTTTCTTTCTGAACCTCATCAATCCTTTTCAAGGGAATACCTATAACAGCACTAGGTCCCCTACTTCCTATTCTTTGTCCTTTCGTGTTAATTCAACATACTTCTTATGTCCATCTTGGGCTACTACCAGCCATCCTCTGATTAGATCTATATCCCAGGTCCCTTGGACTACTGCGGATCCGAGCATCTTGCGCTCTATAACTTCATCCTAACATAAGGGAGATCGACATTGTCTTCCCTCAAGGATCTCATAAGGCGACATCTCGATATTGACATACCATCTATCGTTGTAAGAAAACTCGATACGTGCTAAGTGATCATTCCAAATTCTTTCAAGTCTATCACACAGACTCTCATCATAGCTTCTAGCGTTATAGCTTTTGCTTCTCAATACCCACTCTTTTCCAGTTCATAATCATTACTATCTTCCGTACATAATAATTCCTCATTAACTTTTGTTGTTTATCTCAACAGTCATCTCAATGTTGGGATATCCTTCATACCTGGCGTCTCCCTTTCTGGGTATCATGCCCCCGGTCTTACACTTCACTTTCTTGAAGGTCACTTCCTTCATCCAATTTTCCTAATTTCTTACTTTCTTGTCTCCTCAGTCCATCCGTGTATCCTTATTAATCAATCGATCTATCTCAAATTTTCATCGAATACTGTCAACTTCAAGGGAATTAAATATACGTATCGCTTACGCCTTCAAACCTTGAATTTATCTCATGATCAGTCACCATCGCGCTGATGATGACACACTTCTCTATATTTATTGCAAGGGTGTCTTAGGGTTTCCCATACCTAACTCCCTTATCACTTCTCAACTCTATTTTCTTTATATCCCTTTATACTCCTGCCCTTTTCAGTCTTTTATTTTCGTTTCCATTACAACCATTACATGAACCAACACAATATAAGCATTGATTTCAAACATCCCGTCATTCTAGATTCGTGTCCTCAGAACGAATCTTGACAACTTTTACAACTTAGATTCATAATTCATCATACTCGTCCTGCTTTTGTTCTGGTTCTAAAGCTTTTACACTACCTCCCTAACCTTGGGAAGTACTTTCCCAAAAACAATTGCCTGAACTTTAATCAGTTTATTATAACCTCTGGCTCCATGCCTTTCTTGGCCTTTCACCAACGGGTGGCCTCTCTCTTAGGGGGGTAAGTGATAAAACAGTCTTTTGTGCTTTGTCAATCATTTTGAATCTCAAATGATTCTTATATTTCCTTTAGCCAGGCTCTTGCCTCGACTGGGTCAACCTGTTCCTTGGAACTCTGAGAGCTTAGTGACTTAAAGGTCATGAAAGAATTTCCTACCGCATTGTTTCCTCAAGGTGGTAGTTGGGAATAAAAGTATAATTTTTGTTTAGGCAGGTCCATGAATTGCCCCATAGGAGTATTGTCCTAGTTCTCCCTATCTTGCTCGACTTCTGTTTTCTCAGTATGAAATATTTTCCCTCCTCCCCAAAATCGGGGTCATCCTACATGTTTTAAATCCTCATTTTTCACTTCATTATGTTATGGGTTCCTTCTATCTTGATGGCGTCCTCCCTGACTATCACATTCAGGGTTTTCCCTAAATCTTATTCCTCGAATTATGACTTTCATCTAAGATCCAGTCCTTAAGATCTTAAACGTTTGGAACCCAAATTTTGTAGGAATACCTCGTTATTCCCTTATCATCTTTCTTGGTATTAATCTCTTCTCCAGTCATTGACTCTCTGCTTTCATTCATCACTTTTTCTTGGCACAATATGATCTTTTCCAATAACTCTGGCTGCATCGAGATCTTAAACAGCTTTTCAGTTCCGGCTCCGGTTACCTTTACTTCAATTTCCATTCTCTCGAAATCTCTTATCAACTCTCCCAAAGACATTTTCATCTTGATTCTATCCTTTATACTAAGGGCATTAGCCACCATTTTGGTTTTCCCTGGATGATAAAGAATCTCATAATCGTAATCCTTGATTAGCTCTAACCACCTCCTCTGGCGCATGTTGAGCTCTTTCTGCGTGAAAATGCACTAGAACACTTATGGCTTGTGTAAATCTCGCACTTCTCTCCATACAAGTAGTGCCTCTAATCTTTAGGGCAAAACTATTGCCACGAGCCCAAGCTCATGGGTGGGGATATCAAATTTTATATTCCCTTAATTGTCTTGACGCGTACGCGATTACCTTGTTGTGCTGTATAAGAAGCACCCTAATTCCTTATGCGAAGCGTCACTACATATCACAAAATCTCCTTTTCCATCCGGCAACGCCATCATAGGGGCCGTCACCAACCTTTTCTTCAGTTCTTAAAAGTTGTTCTCGTATTTCTCTGTCCATTCAAACTTCTCAGTCTTACGAGTAAGCCGCGTTAAAGGGGCTAATATCTTTACAAACTTGAACGAACCTCCGGTAGTGACCGGCCAATCCTGCCTCTGGTAGTCGCTCTAACCATGGTTATCAATTCCTCAGCGACCATCTCTTCAGTCTTGTTAGGATCCTCCACGAGATCCTTCTCAGCAACAATCCCTTCTGGGACAACATCCTCAACCACTACATCCTCAATATTAACATCATCCGGTCCCACGTTAGGACGCTCTATCGGATCCACAATCTGATCTCCAATAAGTATAAAACATCATCGCGTTGTTGCTCCTCAACCTCAGGGTTCAGAGTCCCGCTACCATATACGATAACGAACTACGCTTCTATCACGTTATTTATAAGGGTTCCCATAAGGGTTTTAACTGTCAATACTACGTTAGGTAGTCCGACTATGAACTTGGCAAGAGTTCTTATTATCTTAGTGAACTTATTATTTTAACGTCACATCATCTCTGAGGTTTATAATGCTTGGCTCTGATACCATTTCTGTAACACCCCCAAATCCGGGGTCGGGGATCTGGGTTATCACGAGTTCCATTTCCCTTAATAACACCCAATCTTAATAAATAATCAACTACTCCGTGCTGTGACCCCACAATAAACACACACACCAAGTTATAGTCTCAGAGATGAATATCCAAAAATAACACGAGTCACTTTATTCCACAATTATATGCCATTACACCTTAAAAGGGTTTCTGAATAAATTTACATTTCTTTGCCATTATTACAATTCATAAAGATACATAAGTCTGGTACATCAAAAGTTGAAAGCCTAGCCTATTGGTAGTTCCTACCTCAGCTACAGCGACATCAACGCCTATAGGAAACTGTAGAACATTTCCTATCCGCTCGCGAATTGGGAACTTGGTCCTGTTAATCTTCTCTATCTGATGTTATGTGACGAAAGAAGAAAGCAAGGGTGAGCAACAAGCCCACCAAAATAATATGTATAATGATTTACAATATGTGAGCATCCTCATAGTACTCATGAAAGTCTTGGTCAAGAAGAAATGAACCAAGTTTGTTATTTTAATGCGACGAAGTCGCAAAATATTCAGTATATATATACATATATACTTCTCAAATCTTTGAAATCCTCTCACATGTATAATATACACAGAGTTCCAGTTTATAACTGTATAAAATATCGTTGCAAGGTGATCTCATATATATAACCTTGTCTCAACGTTTTTCTGAAAATCTTTGTCATGCATAAGATAATCATTTACTAGATATAAGTTGAAAAGATGAGGTTACAAGATACTCCAATATACTTATATCTTTTCCGAATACTACTTGAACTACCACCGTTCAAGGTATAATCTGTTTCAAAAGTTCATCACATAGATGAAACTACAAGATAAGATTTGAATAGATTCAATCCTTGAAATATCATTATAAGTAATGAAGTTACGAGATACTTCATTAAGTCCCGATATATATATACACCTATATATATACATTTCATACACTCCTTGAAAACTCTGTTACGAAAATTATAAACAGAGTTGCAATATCCAATGAATTTGGAAAGGAGAAAACCTTGGCATAAACCTGATATCTTGCTGATCAGGATAAGATACCAATAAGTAACTTTTTCTACTAGTAGATGGGAGAATTCCCCACTGGTCATCACCCTAGCCGCAATAGGACCTTATGTTGGACTGCCACTCAGCCACTTACACATTTGATGGACTCCCACTGAGCCACTTACAAATTTTTATGGACGCCCACTGAGCCCATGTTGCTTATGCCGACTCAATAGATGGACTTACTTCCCGAACGTTGGGTAAGTAATCAATTCATTTATCAAAACAGCAACCTCGTTGCGAATATAAAATACACCACATAGCCGGATCCCTCAGGTTTTGAGTGAGTATCTAAATCCCCTTTGAAAGGAAGATCTTAAATATAAAAATGAGTTTTGGGATCCGCTCTAACTTTTAAAATCATTTTTAAGACTCGAAAACATTTTTAAGACTGTTTGGAGTAATGCTGATTTAATGAAATAAATCAGTCCCGATATATTAGAAAATATCTGAATATTATTATTTAAATAATATTCCCATAAGGACAATCTCTATATAAATAATTTGAAGTAGAAGTTTTAAAACTCATACTTGAAATGAATAATAAATAACCAAAGGTATACTTATACGAAGTACAATCTTTATTTGAATAATCGAAAATAAGTTTGATTATCGAAACATTATTCTTTAATAAAATAAAGAATATTATTTAGTAAATAAGCGGAGTCATAAGTCCTCAAATGAATATTCAAAATAATATTCATTAAATAGAATAAACAGAGTCATAAGTCCTCGAATGAATATTCAAGATAATATTCATTAAATAAAATAAACTGAGTCATAAGTCCTCGAATGAATATTCAAAGTAATATTCATTAATAAAAATAAAGTTATCGAATAAACCTTATTCGATTAATAATTTTGAAAACTATATATCTATATATATATATAAATATATATAATATATTCGGGAACATCGACTCCCAGTTTTAGAAAATGTTCGCCTTTGGGTCCCCTATACTAAGGGTATACGCAACTACTGCTTATCTCTAGCATAGGTATTATGCAACTTATAAGCATTTGAATCAACAATTAGATATTAAGATTACGAAACATATATGCATATATACCATATCAGCATGCTCTAATATATCACGCAAAATTTGCTAATAACAATCATGCACTTATCACAAGATAATGCATATACATATATTTACATCACAACAACAGTATAACGGGTAGAAAACTTGCTTGAGTGTTCCCGGATAGACTTAAGCTTAGAGTGGGTCCGATAACCTATGAACAACAACATAAGTCAGAATTAAACCCCGGTCGCTTAAGAAACTAGACTTTAACCAATTGAACCCTAACGTTCGCTTATGGTCACTTCTACGCTTAACGAATCACATAAGTCATTCGAGTACCCTCGGCTCCACCATTTTTAATAAATTAACCATTAAGAATTTTAAGGCGATTCTTTCGCAAGTACCCTACCAACTTCCTAATCCACTTTACATAATTGTTTCATACTCCAATTAGTCATTTAAGGGTCTTAACCAAGGTTTTAAAGTAAGGCGAGGGGTAATGGTTCGTTCGTGAAACACCGTTACTTAAAACGGTCGTTTCTCCTAAACCGTACATCGGATTCAAGGGAGCCACATATCAAAACGAAGCTCGTAACATGAACTATTTAAACATGGGAATGGTCAGAATCTAACAGTGAGTTCACGGGTCCTGAAGTTAAGAACAAAACAGTCTAAGGTAAATCGGGCATTACGACGGCTATGTTTACGCGATTTCCCAAATTTTACCATTCCAAATCATATCAATCCAACTACCAATCAACAACAATTCAAGATACACATCAATGCTAATGATTTCAGTCATAATAAGCCCAAGAATCTCAATTTAATCCAATATCATACTATCTTCAAATTCAACCAAACTACTAAATCAAACAAGGTTCAATTCATGCTTAAACATTTAAACTACTACTCCTCCATTAACAATCATCAACACCTCCATTAAAATCCAATCACTACAAACCCAACCAAACTTTAAACACACAAGCATCATGCTTCTCATGAACTATATTAATCAAAACCACTCCTAAATATTCAAAGTAAAATTAGGGTTTGAAGTTTTATACCTTCCTTGAAGCTTTTAATCAATGAAAGATCCTTGGAATGCCCATGGAAGCCTTAATCTATGCTTAAGCTATCTTGACCTTACAAATAAAATCAAGAATCAAAAATTTGTTCTTGAAAGTTACTATTCACCCTAAACTAAAATGATTTATTTGAGCTAGCAAACCTTGGATTCAAGCACTCAAACTACTTGCTCTTCTTAGTTATGAAATATAGAATCCAAGGAAACAAACCTCTTGAATTATGATTGAGTGGAGCTTGGGTTTGGAAATTTTTCTTCTTGTTTTTCTTCAAAAAACTGTGATCAAGGAGATGGGGGGAGAAATGAATGTGTTTGCTTGGTTGCTTCCTTTTGTTTGTTTAATCAAATTGTTACCATGGTAAAAATTGTGTGGTTAATAATCAACCAACAAATCCTTCCCATTTGGTCATGCTTATGTCATCCACTTATGTCATCTTCCCACACTTGTCTTCTTCTTGTTGGTGTGATGACATCATCATCATTAACCTCTTTGATTAACTCCTAATTACTTGGCTAATGATCGCTGATCTGTTATACGGTTCGCTTAACTTTCGTTCTCGTTTATCGTTTAAGGGATCATACCCGGGATCTTATTACTTGGGTTCCCTTAACCTTTCTCAATTCATTATATTCCTTTTATGATCACCTCTTATAATCCTTGAATTTAAATCCTTTTTATCCTATTACCTTATACTCAATTCTTTCGGTATCTGCTGGATTTTCGGGAAAAATCAAAGTGTTCGAATTTGGATTCTGACGATCTTTACATACACTTATATACCATATAGAGTACTAATAAGATCTCAGAATAACAATAAAAGAACCTCTACAAAGTGAGGCATGCAAAGTTTTCTTACTCAGCATAATCAGCAAAATCACTATTCATAAGGGTTACAAAAAGTTCAAAATTTTTGGGGTTATTACACAGAGAGCTAGTCAACAAGGACCAGCCTACCAAGAATCATACAGGCAAGGTTCTAGCAATTGGATTTACTTGTTTCAAGTGCGGTAAGCCAGGACATATCGCAAGGGATTGCAAGGCACCAATTTTAGTCAACAACATATTACGTATCATGGGAGCTACTCCAACAATGAATGAACCTCCCAGAGCTAGAGTTTATGACATGTCTGTGAAGGATGTTATCGTGGATACTGATATTGTGGCAGGTACACTTACTATGAACTCCTTATGTGCTAAAGTGCTAGTAGATTCGGGAGTAACTCGATCATTTATTTCTCAAAGTTTTGTTGATAAGTTGAATTATCCGGTTGAATTGTTAAGTGAGATTATGACGGTAGAATTAGCAAATCAGGAGTGTGTATCTGTTAACCAAGTGTGTAAGAGCTGTGAGATTGAGATTTCTGGCCATAAATTTGATGCTGACTTGATACCATTTAAGTTAGGAGAGTTTGACGTTATTTTAGGAATGGATTGGCTATCTAAATATGATGCTCAGATAGACTGTCGTAATAAGAAAGTAACATTGAAGACGCCAGACGAGGAAGTGGTGACGTTTAGAGGCCAGAGACAAGCGAAGAAGTTTTTGACGATGATTCAAGCTAAGTAGTTACTACGGCAAGGATGCGAGCATATCATTGCATATGTGATAGATAGAAGTCAGGAGCCAGCAAAACTGGAAGACATTCCAGTGGTAAATGAATTTCTAGACGTATTTCCAGAAAAATTATTAGGACTTCCTCCACATAGAGAAATTGAATTTGTAATCGACTTGGCACCTAGAACAGAACCAGTATCTAAGGCCCCATACTGAATGGCGCCAGTGGAAATGAAGGAATTGGCAAAGCAATTGCAAGAATTATTGGAGAAAGGAGTGATTAGACCCAGTGTATCCTCATGGGGTGCAATGGTACTATTTGTTAAGAAGAAATATGGAAGCATGAGGTTATGCATCGACTATCAAGAACTTAATAAGCTTACGATCAAGAACAAATATTCATTACCATGAATCGATGGTTTGTTTGACCAGCTGAAAGGAGCCAAGTACTTCTCTAAGATTGATTTAAGATCTGGATATCACCAATTGAAGATCAAACCTGAAGATATACCAAAGACAACTTTCAGAACAAGGTACGGTCATTATAAATTCTTAGTGATGTCTTTTGGGTTGACCAATGCCCCAACTGCATTTATGGACTTGATGAACAGAATTTTCAAGGAATATCTGGACAAGTTTGTCATTGTGTTTATTGATGATATCTTAATTTACTCAAAGTCAACGAAAGACCACGCGGAGCATCTAAGGACAACTTTGGAAATTTTGAGGAGGAAGAAGTTATATGCCAAGTTTTCAAAGTATGAGTTTTGGTTGCAAGAAGTTCAATTTTTAGGACACATAGTCAGTAGTGAAGGGATCAAAGTGGACCCAGTGAAGATTGAAGCTATTACGAATTGGGAAAGGCCAAAAACACCAACAGAGGTGAGAAGTTTCTTAGGACTGGCAGGATATTATCGACGATTTGTTCAAGATTTATCAAAGATTGCGACACCTTTGACGAAGCTTACCAGGAAGAATGAGAAGTTTATATGGAATAAGAAGTGCGAAGAAAGTTTTCAAGAATTGAAAAAGAGGCTAATCACGGCACCTGTTTTGTCACTTCCAGATGATCAAGGGAATTTCGTAATCTATAGTGATGCTTCTCATAAGGGATTAGGTTGTGTTTTGATGTAGCATGATAAAGTCATTGCGTATGCGTGTAGACAATTGAAACCTCATGAGCAGAAGTATCCTACTCATGACTTGGAACTAGCAGCGATAGTATTCGCCTTGAAGATTTAGAGATATTACTTATACGGAGAAAGATGCGAGATTTATACGGATCATAAGAGTTTGAAGTATATATTCACGCAAAAGGAGCTTAACATGAGACAGAGGAGATGGTTGGAGTTGATCAAAGACTATGATTGCACGATTAACTATCATCCAGGAAAAGTGAATGTGGTGGAAGATGCATTAAGCAGAAAGGAAAGACTGAACATGTTGCCGATACCTGAAGAATTATATAAGGAATTTCAGAAATTTGACTTGGAAGTCAGAATTTGCAAACCTGATGAAGCAAAGATGTACGGTATGACTTTTCAACCAGAATTATTAGAGAAGATAAGAAAGTGTCAAGAGGAAATAATGGATCTGGATATCAATCGGTTGGTTGGAGAAGAGTTATGCACTGAGAAGGACGATCAAGGTTTTCTCAGATTTTCATCCAGAATTTGGATACTACCAGTGGCATAATTGAAGAATGAAATTTTACAAGAAGCTCACAACTCAAGGTATTCCATTCATCTGGGAAGTACCAAGATGTACAGAAATTTAAAAGAGAATTATTGGTGGCCAGACATGAAGAGAGAAATTGCGGAATGGGTTAACAAATATTACACATGTCAGAGAGTTAAGGCGGAGCACCAGAGACCAAGTGGATTATTACAGCCACTAGAGATTCCAGAGTGGAAGTGGGAGCACATTGCTATGGATTTCATAAACCAAGGACGAAAGAGAATCATGATGCTATTTGGGTTATAGTGGACAAACTAACCAAATCAGCGCATTTCTTGCCTATCAATGAAAGATTTTTAATAGATAAGTTGGTTCACATGTATTTGAAGGAAATAGTAATGTGTCATGGAGTCCCTGTGTCTATCATGTATGATCATGATCCACGATTCAATTCAAGATTTTGGAGAAGTTTCCAAGAATGTTTGGGAACTAAGTTAAATATGAGCACGACTTATCATCCGCAGACGGACGGCCAAAGCGAGAGAACAATCCAAACAATCGAAGATATATTACGTGTGTGCCATTGATTTCAAAGGCAATTGGGATGAGTATTTGCCCATAGTGGAGTTCGCTTATAATAACAGTTATCATGCCAGTATTTGAATGCCTCCCTATGAAGCTCTTTATGGACGCAAATATCGATCACCAGTATATTGGGACGAAGTCGGAGAACGTAAGATACTTGGATCCGAATTGGTACAACAAACAAAGGAAGTTGTTGAGATCATTCAGAAAAGGCTAATTGTAGCGCAAGATCGCCAAAGGAAATATGCAGACCAATCCAGAAACGATATGGAATTCGAAGAAGGAAATCTAGTGGTATTGAAAGTGTCACCGTGGAAAGGATTATCGAGATTCAGAAAGAAAGGGAAGTTGAGTTCTAGATACGTTGGACCTTTTGAAGTTTTGAAACGTGTCGGCAAGGTGGCATACGAGTTGGTGATACCCCGCACATGGAGCATATTCATAATGTTTTTCATGTATCGATGCTTAAGAAGTATAATCCACACTCTAGGCATGTAATTGAGTATGAGCCGATAGAACTTCAGGAAGATTTATCGTATGTAGAGAATCCAATAGAGATTCTAGAAAAGAGAGAAAAGGTGTTGAGAAATAAAGTGGTGAATCTAGTGCGAGTATTGTAGAGAAACCCTAAGGTTGAAGAATCAACTTGGGAGTTAGAAAGTGATATGCGAGAAAAGTACCCTCAATTGTTTACTTAGGAGATTCTGAGGACAGAATCCTTTTAAGGGGGGTAGGATGTAATATCTGGGACATGACGTGTAATTATTTTTATCAATAAATAATTTTATATGATTATTATGTGATTATTGGTGAATTATTTGATGATTGGTGTGGTTATGTGGATGTTTATATATGGTAAAGTCTAGGTATGTTAATTTTATTATGTCCAGAATAAAATATAGAGAATTAAAGTATTTTTCTGGTAATTTTTGGAGTATTATATGACTTTATATTGATTTATGAATTTATTAATTATTTTCTGAATAATTACAAAATTATTTTATAAAGCCGAGAATCGTCCAACCTCAACCGTTTTTACAACCTGAAACTCTTTCGGAAACTCCTTCTTAACCTAATCTGGTAATTCCGGACATTTTTCATGTTTTGACTTTTTCGATCCGGATTATGGTTTGACCCGTGCGCGGCCTGACGCAATATTTTCGATACGCTAACCCTTTTCGATAACATTATCTTTGTACAAATCGTTTTATAAAAACCCGGTTTCGATAATTATCCAAAATAGGATAATGCTTATCTAAAACAGGATAGTGCTTATTCAAAACAGGATAATGTTTATCCAAAACGATCGTATTTATAGTTACTTAGCGGCAAAACAATGTATTTATCGATCCAACACGATCCAGAACGTACTAATATTCCGTAAATATAAATAGCCTTTTCTTATTACATTTTCACGCGTAAAATCATAATTAGACAGTACAAACCACTGAAAACCAGAGAAACCCCTATTAAAATACCCTTGAAAATCAGTCGCACAAACGAAGGCGTTATCGAACTCCGATTCGGGCGTGCAATATCAAAACGAAGCTCTCAAAAACCTCTTTATGAATCACTCATCTTTTTTGCACTGAAATCAAGGTATTTTTCTTATTCAATTGTTTTAATTCGAATTAATTATGGATTAAATTAGGAATTTTTGTTCTTGATGTTTTTGATATGATTGGATGGCATAATCATGTAGATCTTTTCTTCTTGGTCATTTTGGTATATTATATGTCAAATTTGGAGTTTAATAACATGTAGAAAAGTGTGTTTGATTCTGGAAAACTGAAATTAGGGTTTATGTGTTTGAATGTTCTTAATCGGAATTTAGGCGTTTTTGATTCAAGGGTTATGGGTTGAAATTGATTACACCATGTTGTAGATCGTTTTAAAATAAATCGAATGATATATAGCTAGCTAACAAATGATTCATGGATTGTCCCAATCGAGCCTCGCCGGAAACCGCTCCCAAGCGGCGGCGGAATTTTCAGGCGATGATTCCGACCGTTTTTTTTATTGTTAGAATGATTTGATTGCATATTTGTGTTTCTGGCATCTCAAAGATCACCCCCTGTTAATTTGAAGCTGTTCTGGACTGTATTGGTGTCTCCGGAAAAGCTCGGATCGCCGTTAATGGCATTCGGCCGGTAACCGGCGACGGGGACGACCAAATTACAAATTGACCCCTGTAGTTTGCCCCGGTTTCCATTTTAGTCCCTAACGTTTTAAAAATTTATAAAAATCTGATTTTTGTTTTATATTTTTTCAAAAATTGTATTATCTTTTTATATTTATTTTTAGAAAATTGTTTTAATTATTTTAAAATGTTAAAAATTATTATTTTAATTCGAAAAATTATTTTTAATTGAAAAATAAATCTGAATTAATTAGTTAATTAATTTTAGTTAAAAATTAATTAGTTAATTGGTCAATTAATTCGAAAATTAATTGATTAATTGATTAATTGTTAATTGATTTTAATTAATTATTTAATTAGATTTAATTATTTTTGTTTGATTTAAAAATTCTGAAAAATAGTTTTGAGCTTTAAAATATTATTTTAAATTATTTTCAAAGCTCGATAATTATTATAAAATTATTTTAAAGTCAAATTCGGGTGTTCGAACCCTATTATTTAATTATAAAATAATTCGGAGTCCAATTTTAATTCTGAAAAATGTTCAAAAATTCGTATTAAATACCTGGAAAATCATTTTGACCCCGAATCTTCTTTGAAAAATTATTTCGATCAAATATATTACGTGCTATGTGCCATATGTGATCTGATTTCCGTAGAATATGATTATATGTGTTTTGTTTGACTATTTTTGCTGTAAGTTTCAATCCGTACATCGGATTTGGGTGAAACGAAGGGTAGATAGAAGCTTGTATCGAATAGAATGAGATGAGAAGTAGTGTTGATGAGTATATGTGATGTGTAATCAAGGAAGTGAGACGTAGGAAGGGAAAGCAAGTGGTCAGCGAGTGGGAACCAATTGTCAAGTGTTAGTAAAGTGAAAGCGAATTGATAAGGCAAGTGTCCCTGAACTTTCTTGTAGTATACTTGCGAATACTTTTGAACTCTTTTCATTATTTTGAAATTATTCCCAGTAGTTCCTACTCTATATTGCAAGTACTTTGAAGTACTTAACCCTAAACCCTGATTCTTATTGATTTTGAGCAGCAAGCCTGATTTTTTGTAAACCATTGATTATTGATTTCTTGGATACAAACCACACATATCTGATACTACTCCACAAATCTACCACATACCAATCCTTGATATGAGATTGCTTAACAAACGAACCTTTATGCCTTGTATAACGGAAGACCATTCCTTGTAACCTTTGAACCCTTGGTCTTCTACACTCTGATTCTTTCCCTGAATTGAAAGTCAATCTTCTTGTTTACCTTGTTATACCTTCATGGTATTGTGAATCACCTTATGCTTCAAGATAAATGTTGTTTATGATTCATTTATGGAATTACATTGTTTATCATGTAATTATTATAGAATTGGATTGTTTTAAATATGGACCATATTCGTGGTCGGACCAGATTTGTGGTCATAATAGGCCAATGTGTGCCTTGAATCCAGTATATAGAGCAAAGCTGGGAGCCTTGCTCGGGGTTAGTGCGTGACTGATCAGCAGCCTAACCTTGGTTTTTAAAATAAAAATGAATATCCAATTCTAATAATTGCTTATCAGGAAACTTGATTCCCTATATTATTTCAATTGATCATGTTAGGTCCCAATGTGTTTGTAGAAGGGGGGGGTTGAATACAAACAGTACCGAATAATCGAATTAAATGCAGAATAAAAAATGTGAAACAAAATTCAAGTTAAATAAAAATATTATTAAACTTGAAAGGTGTTACAACAACTGTATCGATTACAAGGTATTAATCTCAAATCAATTATCACAAATCTAGAATAAATTCGACATGAACTTTTTCTATTTTTGCAATAATTAGAATCAAATGCTAAACGCGATTTGAGATTAAGTTCTAGGGATTGTGATCCGCTAGATTGATATACAAGAACAAGATAAATAATTCTAGTGGTTTGGATTTAACATTAACAAACTAGAATATTGATCTTGAATAAGCAGATGAATGATGAAATGTTTTTCTTTTGTTTTCTGCTGTGTTCTCTCTTGTTCTGTATTGGTTGCTGTGTTGATTACTTATGAAACAAAAGTCTTCTGCTTCTTTTTATCAAACAGCCGAATGGAAATTGATCTGGTATGACAATCCTTTGCTCAGTAAGAATTTCGGTGTGACAATCTTTAGAGCTAGCAAGACTTTCGGTATGACTATTGATTGTCATACCGATTGTCATATTAGTTCAAATGAATTGTCTTGCTGAATAAATAACAGATTTTAATCTAAATAAAAATTCTGATAAGACAATTAAATGTATTGGCATGACTTTCGGTATGACTATCAATTGTCATACCGATTGTCATACTAATACAATCAGTTTGTCTTGTTTTGAATTTAAATAGATTTTAAACCAATTAAAATTCTGAAAATTCCTAAAATTAATTCAGAATTAATTAATCAATTAATTCAATTAATAAATAAATTATTCTTTGCAGATATAATTTATTTTCTTAATTAAATTAGATGAATTAATTAATTAATAGAGAATTAATTCTAGTCTTGAGCAGCAACCATTCTTCTGCAAATCTTCTGAAAATCACTGAAAATTATGAATCAATTCCACCACTTCAACGTTGACACTCGATGTACTGTCTGGTTCATGAGTGACTAACTTCCGTGACGTTTCTTCATGTCTTGACTCTGACACTTTGATTTTCTTCAGATTAAATCCTTGTAATTAATTGATACTCTGACGAGATCTCTGTCACTTGATTAAATCCACGATCTTGACTTATATCACTGAGGCATGATCAATTTCTTGAACTTCTTCCAGTGAATTAATTCCTCAAGTCTGTAGATGAACCTTGTCTCTGAATCCTTTGACAGATATTACTTTGCGAGATCTCTCTGATGGTAGTTCCACTATTTACTTATTACATTCTTATTTGAGTTGAGTTGAATCCTCGAATATACAAATAGGCTATGACATATGACTTACAATCTCCCCCTATTTGTTTGTTAGACAATAACACACAAATACCTAGAGGATAACTCAACTAACAAATAAGAAAAAGATATAAACATACATGCAAAGTAAATAGCAGAAAAGTTCTGGATGAGATTTAACATTTTCCAGATTCCAAGTAGATGTTCCTCTAGACTGAACATATCTTCAAGTAGTTCCATCTTCATTTGTACAACCACATTTCCTGTTGAGAAGCACATATCTCTTGCTTCTCCCCCTATGAGAATCAACTGATTAAAGAAGATCACCTTCGTTTTACCACCTCTCCCGTACAATAGGATCCGCAGATAAAAACCAATGGTACTCCCTTAACAGCTTCTTCCCTTATCAGAAAATCACCTTGTGTTTACCACCTCTCCCGTACAATAGGATCCGTAGTTAGAAACAACAATGGTGTGGTGTAGTGTACATTTTTAGGATCTTTTTCTTCCTCCCTGCTATTTCTCCCCCTTAGTTGAGGAATCCTCCAAACTATTACTTAAGCTTTTATCTCCCCCTTAAAGAAGGAATGTATGCCGTCGTCTGAAGGAGTTCTCATATTTCACTTGGTTGGAAAAGAAATAACAAGTAGTTTCTTTTTCTTCCTCACTGTGAGTGTGTGATCCTGTTTAGTGTACCTCACATGTGTTTCACTCTTCTCTCCACTCGTGTTTACACTCATTCTCACAAGTGTATCACTCCTCTCATAGCTCCATAATTCAGCTGTACCTGTAAGGAAAATCACCTTAGCCATCCTTAAGGAGGTCACAGGTGGTGCAATGGGAGTTCACAAATCCCCATCCTTGTTAAACTCGTCAGATGAATCTGAGTCATAATTTACAAGTTGCTAGTTTCCCTTTTAGGGTTCCAGATTTGAATTCTGGGAAGGTAAACAATGATCCAACGAATTTAGCATAAAGATCAAAGTTCCCTTCTAATGTCTGTGAAGACATTTCCTTGTGACTTATCAGGTAATATCTGAATCATTGTCAACAAGTTGCCGATCTGCGCCTATGTCAGATCCACTATCCGCAGATGCATCCAGGGGATTTAAGCCTGGGGAGGTAGACACTGACCACTGACATATGGCTTTTGGATCAGTATCCTCTCCTAACACCTGTAAAGGCAATTGGTCCACTAACGAACCTTGAACAATCGAATCTGACCTTAAAATGGTCGAAACTCTTGTTTCCGTCAACTCATCCTTTGTGTGTGTAACCTCTCCTTGTGCATCAAGAATTGATTATGTTTGAAGTGGTGACACTACATCGGATACCTTGGCCGACAGGCAAAATTCAATAGACTCACCCTGTTGAGAGAATGAATCTAGTAACTGTTTTTGTGCCTTTTCAGCCATTACATCTTTTTGAGAAGATGTATGGGGGCTAGCAGTTGTCTCGGTTTAAATACTACTCATCTATGTATGAGACAGAGCCACTGGGTTGACTACAGAACCTTCCTTATGTGGTGCACTAGGCACTATCTCCCTCACGCTCATTCATACTACATTTAGTGGTAAGAGAGTGTTGGTTGGTTCTGTTTTTGTATTTGTCTTTACATTCTGGGATAGACGTTCTGGGTTTTCAACCTCATGACTGTCAATGAAAGAAAGTCATTGGAGACTGAACCTGTAACACAGAATATATGGTAATAGAGAGAAAATGATTTACAATAGTGATTTCAAAAGATTTTACATGAAATAAGAAATCACTAATGTAGAAAGAAGTTTAATTTTTATTTTTCAATATGAATGAGTTTTTGATAAAACATTGATCACTTAGGGTAAAGTCTAAGTAATTCTCATTCATGTCAAAAGCTTACAAATATCTGCAACATAATGTTAACAACATATCATTGACCGATACTTGTCAAGTACTTTAGATACTAATTGTTATGTTGCATTAGCAATATACCACTGCACATATAAAACAATATGATTGTGCTTAGTGATAAGATAGTTATTAATATGACGACTCTACTTATTCATATAAAATTATAACTTCTGTTAGAGTGCCATACCATGTTCTTGACGATTGCTTGAGCAGTATACTAGTTCATACCAACCTGAAGTGAGATTGTGAAGAAGAAATTGCATAGTCCAATAGATCTGCAGCTGCAAAGTCCATGAACTGTGGTGCATTGACTTCCTCTTTTGACTTACCAATCAGGAGTACACTTGTACACATCTTACTAGAGTACAATTCCAAGTGTAATGTGCAGCAGGTGTCTGATATGTCGTAATATTCTCAAGTCTCGTCACTGGTGCTATATGTTAGATACTGCTTCCTGATAATAACCTAGCACAATATACAAAATTACAATGATAACATTCCCAGCTTGCAAACAGCCATATCCCTCAGATAAACCTTTGCTGTTATCTCCAAAGGTAACCATGGGGCCAGCTTTCTCAATCCACATTTGATAGCAGGGCTCTATCTCCGGTCATATGTCTTGATGATCCACTGTCAAGAATCCACACTACCGGTTACACTTGTTTAATGCCCTGCACTACAAATGGATTAGACCTTCTTCGGAACCCAAACTTGGTTGGGCCCGGCATACTTGTAGAACTGTCCTTTGTCAGGCAAAACAACATTTTTAATTTTAATTGCCTCAACTTTCTCAATGACTGAACATTTGACCTTGTAAACAGTGTTAACAAATTTCTGTTTAAGCTTAGGCACAAATGTCTCCATTCTAGCCTTAGAAGGACTAGCAGTCTTAGACCTATCATGCTTCTTGTTATTCACATGCTGACGAGGAGTAGTCTTATCATTAGACACATGCTTACCATTAAAATAAGCATACATCATATTAAAAGCCCAAGACATACAATTAGCAACACCACATGCTTTATGAGAGTGATTAACAGCAGGCAATTTATGCATGGTAGACATGACATTATTGTTATCCAACTCATGTGTGTCTGAGTTAGTCTCAGTTGCTTTCACAACTTTGACTGGAACTTTCGACTCACTTGACTTGGAAACAATCTTCTCATTAGCATGATCTTCAGCACGTATTTCTTCATGAATAACAGAAGAGGTCGCATCAAATGGTTCAGCAATTGATGCTTTATAGAGGGGTTCATCAACACCCTTAAGCACATGTGGTACTTCCCTCCCTTTAGCACATACATGAGGAGGGGAGTTTATGCCTAATTCTCCAATAGCAGCATTGTAATCATAACCTATTCCAGATGTTTGATTAACAGCTTGCTTACTGTAGAACTCTTTAGCCTTCGAACAAGAATTGAAGTAGGCTCTAACCTTAGTCTCAAGACCGGTGATCTTGTCTTTGAGAATAGTTTCGAGTTTTCTATAACAGTCAACTCTATTCTCTAGAAAAGATACCTGTTCTTTTAATTTGTCTTGATTAATGTGCACAAGTCTTAATTCATTGACCTCTTTCTCAAGGTCTGTGATCTGTAAACTTAACAGTTCATTATCACGACGTGCACAATCTAAGTTACCTCTTAGATGATAAACCATTTCAGCATCAGAAAGTTTTACCTCTATTCTTGACGATGAAGCTTTTCCATCAATAGCCATAAGAGCAAGATTTCCTTCATCTTCATCTTCACTGTCAGTATCATCCCAGCTTCTTCCCTTTGCCAGATAAGCCCTTTCAGAGTTCTTTCTTACTTGCTTTGGCTTTCTACATTCTGTGGCAAAGTGTCCCAACTCATTGCAGTTATAGCATCTAATGGTGCTCCGATCAACCATCCCTGTTTTGTATCCACCACTGCTGGTGTTAGAGGATGAAGATCCACCTTTCTGGAATTTGTTGTAGTTGGACTTGTACTTAAGCTTGGGATTCCTCTTGAATCTGACATGGGAGAATCTCTTGACAATTTGGGCCATTGACTCGTCTTCCAATTGCTCCAGCTCTTCCAAGGAATAAAAATCATCACTTGATTGATTTGTAGTAGGAGGATCATATTCTGCTACTAACTCATTTTCCTCACCCTTGGAAAACTGTACCATTCTTTCTAACTGTTGAGATTGTTGTTGTTGTTGACCTTCAGCTACAAGTGCAGTAGATGTGCTGACCATTCTATCATTCCCGTAGACTTCCTTCTGTTGAATCTGCTCCAACTCATAGGTTTTTAACACTCCATAGAGCCTGTCCAAAGAAATCTCACTCGGATCTCTAGCTTCTCTAATGGCAGTGATTCTATGTTCAAGATGAGCTGGCAGTGTTAAAAGGAACTTTTTGTTGACCTCCCTGATTGAATAATACTTTCCATTAATGTTCAGGTTGTTGATCAACGCATTGTACCTCTCAAACACTTCAGTAATTCCTTCTCCTGGATTTGATTTGAAATGTTCATATTCAGAGGTTAGGATTTCCAACTTGTTCTCCCTAACTTCCTCTGTGCCTTCATTAATTACCTCAATAGTTTCCCACATGTGTTTGGAATTTTTACAGTTCATCACATGTCTGTTCATCAAGGGATCAAGGGAATCAATTAATATTAATTGAAGGCTGGCATCCAAGGAGGCTTCTTCCTTCTCAGCAGGAGTAAAATCTTCAGGCTCTTTTGGATAGGTTCTAGCTTCAGTAGTCACCACACCATCTATTATTACCTCCGGTTCAATAACCATCGGAGTTTTTATACCCTTCTTTAACAAGTTTGAATATTTGGGATTTGCAACTTGTAAAAATAATAGCATCTTCTTCTTCCACATGATATAATTCTCTTTATCAAATTGTGGAATTTTAACGGTTCTAACTTTATGTGAAGTCATTATGAATTTTTGAATAAATAAAAATTCAAGGAGTTGAAAAATCACAAAAGTCTAGGATCTTGATTTGTTCGTTAATCAGAAGGCTCTGATACCAATTGTTAGGTCCCAATGTGTTTGTAGAAGGGGGGGTTGAATACAAACAGTACCGAATAATCGAATTAAATGCGGAATAAAAAATGTGAAACAAAATTCAAGTTAAATAAAAATATTATTAAACTTGAAAGGTGTTACAACAACTGTATCGATTACAAGGTATTAATCTCAAATCAATTATCACAAATCTAGAATAAATTCGACATGAACTTTTTCTATTTTTGCAATAATTAGAATCAAATGCTAAACGCGATTTGAGATTAAGTTCTAGGGATTGTGATCCGCTAGATTGATATACAAGAACAAGATAAATAATTCTAGTGGTTTGGATTTAACATTAACAAACTAGAATATTGATCTTGAATAAGCAGATGAATGATGAAATGTTTTTCTTTTGTTTTCTGCTGTGTTCTCTCTTGTTCTGTATTGGTTGCTGTGTTGATTACTTATGAAACAAAAGTCTTCTGCTTCTTTTTATCAAACAGCCGAATGGAAATTGATCTGGTATGACAATCCTTTGCTTAGTAAGAATTTCGGTGTGACAATCTTTAGAGCTAGCAAGACTTTCGGTATGACTATTGATTGTCATACCGATTGTCATATTAGTTCAAATGAATTGTCTTGCTGAATAAATAACAGATTTTAATCTAAATAAAAATTCTGATAAGACAATTAAATGTATTGGCATGACTTTCGGTATGACTATCAATTGTCATACCGATTGTCATACTAATACAATCAGTTTGTCTTGTTTTGAATTTAAATAGATTTTAAACCAATTAAAATTCTGAAAATTCCTAAAATTAATTCAGAATTAATTAATCAATTAATTCAATTAATAAATAAATTATTCTTTGCAGATATAATTTATTTTCTTAATTAAATTAGATGAATTAATTAATTAATAGAGAATTAATTCTAGTCTTGAGCAGCAACCATTCTTCTGCAAATCTTCTGAAAATCACTGAAAATTATGAATCAATTCCACCACTTCAACGTTGACACTCGATGTACTGTCTGGTTCATGAGTGACTAACTTCCGTGACGTTTCTTCATGTCTTGACTCTGACACTTTGATTTTCTTCAGATTAAATCCTTGTAATTAATTGATACTCTGACGAGATCTCTGTCACTTGATTAAATCCACGATCTTGACTTATATCACTGAGGCATGATCAATTTCTTGAACTTCTTCCAGTGAATTAATTCCTCAAGTCTGTAGATGAACCTTGTCTCTGAATCCTTTGACAGATATTACTTTGCGAGATCTCTCTCATGGTAGTTCCACTATTTACTTATTACATTCTTATTTGAGTTGAGTTGAATCCTCGAATATACAAATAGGCTATGACATATGACTTACAGATCATTTGTTGTCATTGTGACTTGTTGAGCTAAGTAGCTCACTCTTGCAAATCTGTTTATGTTCTTTTCCAGTTAAGAAGGAAACTGGTAATGGCGAGGATCCCCAGTTGAGTGTGCTAGCTAGGTTTTCAAGTTAGAATGGAATAAGCTAGCAGAAGTTGTGTGACTTGGTGTGTGCTAATAAGTTTATAATAAAGTTTGACTTCAGATGTAAGATAAATAAATTCAGGATTTGGTATGTTTGTAATAAATAAGATTGTGGCTTGTGGACATACTTTAAACTGTTGCGATCCGTGGATATGGTAAGTAGGGTCATTGCATATATTATTATATTCATAAACAGGTTTAAATATGGGGTGTGTGTGTTGTGGGCCCCAAACTTCTTACCCGGGTTTGGAAGATGCCACATATTGTCTAAGATAAGTTGTGTAGGTATTACATTTATTTTGAGGTGGTTACCTCGGTCTTACACACCAAGACAGAGATTTGTAAGGGTGTAAAGGCTTCTCCACCTACTAAAGGAGCAAGTTTATTATAAGAAAAAATCCCGAGTCCGGGAAAAAAGCTCGGGGACTGGATGTAGGGGTGAGCGAATCTATTTGAGGTTGCGCCATCACGAATCAGGATAAAATCACCATGTGGTATTTTCTTTTCTTGCACTTTATTTTCCGCACATATAAACTGCATAACTACTCGGTAAAGTTTTAAAAAGGGATAAATTATTTTAAAATATCATAATAATTTTTAAATTGGTAATTAAACTATTCAACCTAGCCCTCTTACGGGACCTTTAATTTGCCAGATTTAGAAGGATATTCTCAGCCATTTTTACTTGGTTCTTTTCCAATTCAGCTCTTTTTTCAAACATAATTCCAACTTTATCTCTGCAGTCGCACCTCTGTTCAGCAACTACATAAGCCACATTCTCACCCGAAAACCAAGGATGATTCAGTTGTTTAGGCATGATTAACTCGAGGGGTTGTTACCAAATTCCTTTCACAACATTTTTGGCGCTAGAAGGAGGGGATCATCATCATCTTTAGAGAGGAAAGATGTTCGATGATGGTCGTACCTTGAAGAACAATTGTGGTAATCTTGCAAATTAGCCCATGAATGATATCTCAACGAACGATTTCGTGAATCAAGTCGATATATGTGAAGGAGAATCATTCCCTCAAGAAGTTGTGTCCAAAAAAGATGAAGAAATGAAGGAGCAATTATGGCTCTTGGGTGAAAATGACCCTGAAAATTAGTTCCAACAAGTTTCAGATTCATGCATTTGAACCAGGAACAGATTCACGTGTGGGATGGTTCAGGAACCTGAAGGCCCATTCAATCTGAAGTGTCAGTGTATTTGATAAACATGCACGAAGTTGAACCTCAAGCTTATGATGGTTGTAAATTAATATGAATAGGTTCGAATGAGTCTAAGGCATGAAGCTAAGACCTCAAGTTGCTGATGAAGGTAAAAATCCATCTAGATAGGACCATATGACCTTCAGGCGCGCAACTGAACCTCAAGCTGTTGATGGAAGTAAAGGCAATATGGAGAGGACCATAAGAGCTTTTGGCGCGAAACTGAACCTCAACCTGCCGAGGGATGTGAAGGCCATCTGAATTAGACATAAGAGCTTCAAACCCCAAGCTAAACTTTAACCTGCTGATGGAAGTTAAAGAGGTTTTGGGAATTTTCAGGTGAAAGGTGTAGGAGCAGAAGACAAGAGGAACCTCAATCTGAGGTTTGCCTCGTTGAAGAAGGTTCTCGAAGCCTATAGGAGCACCTCATCTTGGAGGTTAAACTGCTAAGAGGTTATTGGCTACGAAAGTCCTCACATTGAAAATTTTGGAAGTAGCTAAACCTGAAGCTGAAGGGTGAATCTCCTGATTGTTGAGTAGCAGTTAAAGCTAATTTTTGTCAACTGTATGAACCTTCTAATTGTTGAGCAGAAGTTGAAGCTGATTTCTATCAACTGTATGAACCACCTGCTTGATGAGCAGATGCTGAAGCTTATTTCTATCAACTGTATTAACCATCTGATTGATGGGCAGCTGTTGAAGCTTATTTCTGTCAACTCTATGAAAAACCTGATTGATGGGCAGCTGCTGAAGCTTATTTTTGTGAATTGTATGAACCAGATGATTGATGAGTAGCTACTGAAGCTAATTTCTATCAACTGTATAAACCTCTTGATTGATGAGCATCAGTTGGAGCTGATTTATGTCAACTGTATGAACATCCTAATTGATGAGCAGCAACTGAAGCTGATTTCTGTCAATTGTATGAACCTCTTGGTTATATGAGCAACATGTAAACTTGGATACAAACAAAAAAGGCTCATATGCGGACGTGAAACTCCTGGGTGATGAGACGCGGGAGGACCTGAAAAATCATATAAGCATATGAACCTCCTAAACGGTTAACACAGCTGAAATCGAGAATTTGAATCTCTAGGGTAGTAAGCAACATGTGAACTTGGATGTTGCCAAAGAAGCTCATATGAAGATGCGGACCTCATGGGCGAGGAGGCATAGAAGGACCTGGATACACATAAGGATGCAGACCTCTTGGAAGATAAGGCTCAGGGAGACAATTTTAAGGGTCAAGAAGTTTCACCTACTAGAGGCTTCAAAATGAGGTTCTTATATGGGAGGTTCAATGATGGGAAGTCACCTAAATCAAGAGGATTCGAGCAGCTAAGAGAGAGACTCATATGGAAGAAAATTAGGACAATGAGGTTAAAAGATCCCCAAACATAGAAGGTGTATATGCTAGAAGCTTTACAATCAGTAGGCCTTCACCATAAGGATCTATGGAAGCATATACGTCTAGGTTTGACTACTTGAACCTAGGATGTTTAACTACAGGGAAAAGTAATTTGGAATAACCATAGATGAAGACTGATAAATGTTTCTCCTATGGTATCTCTTATTTCCTCAACAAGCATGCTCAGGTAGGCTGAGAGGTTCGTAGTTGAAGCTGTTTGTCACTTAATGAAAGGTTAAATATTGGGTAAACTTGATAATTAGTGGAATAAGACTTTCTTTATAATGACTACAAGGAGTCAAGGATCTCGGAATACCTCGAGGAAGGAATGATGGAAGCTACAAATGACCTCTCGGTCAATAATGGAAATGACAACGGGTAGCTTCCTTTAGGGAGTTGCTGTTAAAAATTTCACCTATAAAGGTTTCTAAAGGTACCTATCACGAAACAAATGGGCATATAAATGAGGTTCTAGTTCACAAATTTCATGAACTTTCTTAGGATGTAAGGTTGACATTTCATCACTAGATCAGGTAAAAGGTTTATTACCGGAAGGTTCGGTAGAGGAACCTCGTCGCATTATCAGGAAACTACATATTTCTTACAATGACCATGCTCACATAAGCTTAGAGGTTCAGGTGAAGGTTGAACCTAGTTTTGGATTATATAAGGTTCCTTCTGCATTTAATTTATTACAAGGAACCGGGGGGTAGTGCATGGTGCACTGCTCATGATGGTATCTTTAAAGTTCTAAATTTCCAAGAAAACAAATTGTTCAAAATAAATAAATTAACTATGACTTGGTTGTAGATTGGATTTGGATTACAGATGATGGTTTCAGTTATATATGGACTGGATGGAAGGCATATGAGTTGATTATGGAACAAGACTAGGTCCAGGTTCACCGTGGCGCTTATTGTAGAAGATGATAATGAAGATTCTAGCCCTCATTAGGGCTTTGCTCACAATTCAAGAGAAGGTTTAAGTGATGAATCTGAGGAAGAAGAGGTGTGTGCATCTGAAGCTTTTCAACGCAGGAATTGAGGTGTATCAAGTGGAAGAGATATATGGTACA
Source organism: Apium graveolens (assembly GCF_009905375.1). Taxonomy (NCBI): domain Eukaryota; kingdom Viridiplantae; phylum Streptophyta; class Magnoliopsida; order Apiales; family Apiaceae; genus Apium; species Apium graveolens. The sequence goes on from NC_133654.1 coordinate 95,004,377, forward strand.
GGTTCATGTGAATCTTTTGGATCTCGGCGTGGTACAACTATATACAAGTATTAGGAAGTTGTGACCATGGAGGTTCATGCAAGTACGAGGAGGAATAGGTATGCCTTATCCACAAAGAATGGAGATAAGGTCATACAACAAGGACTTGAATGGTTTGCACCATAGTTAAAAGTTCAATCCAATCTGTAGCCGAAGCTTGTTGCATGTCAACAGAAGAATCGAAGGTACTTCACCAACAAGGTTCGAGATCACCCTCTAAAGGTTCACTGGAGTTATAGATGCAAGGTTCTTTGCCATTATGGATGCAAGGTTCATTAGCATTATAGATGAAAGGTTGCATGCTACATGAAAGGTTAAACTAGAAAAGCTCCTCCGCATGGTTCGCGGCATACTTGGGCAAGGTTCGAGGTACGAATTTTAATTCCTGAGTTTACCCATCACCTTAATTTTGTACAGGTATGTGAATTTCTATTCTCCCTTCTATTACATAAGGTAGATTTCCATATAAAAGGTATGTTGGATGATTGGTTTTATGGTTTGAGATTATTACATGCTTATTTGCTCGATCATTTAAACAACTTTCCTGATTAATGAGATTTAATACGCTCATAATTTCAGATGTCGTTTCACAATGCTAATATGCTTACATCTAATTTGAATTATCTGTTATTTGGTATACTCTACATGGTTTAGGTTAATTTTGTGGTTTGTATGTATATTTACACATCGGGGTATGGTTACACGATTGAACATAGTTTTTAGCTATAAGGTTAAATTATATTAAAGAACTCGGGGGGGGGGGTAGTAGGTGGATATATCCCTTAGGGTTGAAAATTATTAATTTTAAAGGACCTTTAAAATTTAATTGGAATTGGAATGAACAATTATGATTATATTTCTTTATAATTTGACTATACATAAACCTAATGTGATGATCATAGTGCAATTTATCTATATTGTGGGGGTATTTTATAGGTCTACAGTCATAATTGTTTGTATGATCTACTTGATACGGGACAGTTTGATAATTGGAAATTTATAATATTTATCTACGCATGAACATGTGTATTGAATAGATTTAGGGGGATAAATTTACCTATTTTTAAGAGCATACTTTCTATAATAAATTTAAAAGGATATTATGATATTTTTTTCTTTTGCATGCTATCTAACTGGTTGTGCATAAATGTTAAAGCACCTAGAAAAATATTTGCATGTTCAGCTGTGCATGCAAAACTCTATCATAACGGGTTCAATGGAATATACTAATGGATGCATGTTCTTTCACCTTCACACTTGATGTGTAGAATATACATGTGGCTAACACCTTGCAGGTCCCCCGGTCCATGGTTATTACTATGGAGATAATAGCTCCCAGTTTCAACTTTATTCATATATATCTTGTAGCTTCAAGTTTACAGGTTCGTTGTTGCTTAGTTTAAACTAAAGTTGACAGTTTCAGTCAACGACTTATGAGCTTCACAATGTGCTTAGGGTTCAAGAAGAAATAGGTATGAAATATCCTCTCGGTTCGCTAAATGATTGGTGTGGGGGTCACTCATGAACCCATGAAAGGAAGAAGCACGAGCTGCGAAAGGTCAAAGAAATAATGGTAATGGAGATAACAAAAGGATCTCATTCAAAATGGACTCAAATTTGCATATGGAGAAGACAAAGAAAATAAATCAATAAGAAGAGTTCACATCATTTTCAAAACAAAGGTTATTGTAACGAGTAGCTTCCCCCTAGATGTGATTACTGACAGCTTCACCTACAGAAGATAAAAAAAATCATACCTGAACGTATGTCAAGGATGGGAGGCAATCGTAGTATGACTGGAGGTTCGAGCCAACTCGCAGCTAAAATTGGTTGATGTGAGAAGAGGACTCCAAAGATTCTTGCTATGAAGCTATTGTCGGGTGCTTCACTTATAAATGATGCCATGGAGACCCCTGACTATAGTGTAGCCGTTGCAAATTGCAAGAGGTCATTCTTCAACAAGTTGGATTTTTGGAAGGATAATGGGCATTCATCTGTGGTAAACAGGTTCATTGATATTCAAATAAAGCTGATGGTTTCCACTTTAAGATGAGGATTCCCCGGTGAAAGAGAAAGTTTACACATTCCATCAAAGGAAGGTCGGATGGTTCAGAGGGCAACTTGGTTTTCTAATATTCTATCATGGAAAAGCTTGAATCATTGGAAGGGGGTCCTCATCCAAAGCTCAAACTAAAGGGATTTTCAACTTTGGAAGCTCAATGGCAGAACCTGAACCTTAACTACAATGGAAAAATCAGAGATAAATCATACTTTGGTGTTTTTACATATCACTTATTATGTCTATTTTTTATGCATATAAGGAAATCTAGGGAATAATAAAAATGGTTTGGTATTCGTAGATGTCATTCTTACGTTCATAAGAAGGTTTATTACTATTAGTACGCTCGAGGGGTAGTACATCACCTCCAGTCAGTAGGATAACTATTAAAAGGATATTAAAAGGATATCCGACTGATATAATGGTAATTCAGTTGCTTACATATTATATGTAGTCAATTGGAATAACATGTTTGGATAAATTGAATTATAACATGTTTAATTCGGGACTATTTGGAAATCTCTTAGTTAAGAGGGATATGTGTTGATTATACTAGTAAGTCGAGTTAAGTAACCTTTGTAAGCAATGGTGGGTAAGCTAACTTAGGTTTAATGGTACAAGGAAAATTTATAGTATAACTTCAGCTTGAACTGCGAGCATGTGTTGGCGCCTCAGGTAGAGGGTATAACACAATGGACAGTTATTAGGTTACAACAAGTAAAAATTGGTTATATGGAATAAAGGAGATTCCTGATAAAAAAATGATGGCTTATATGTTTTGAATATTTGTTTTACATGGAATGTGTGGTACATGGTAATTGGATTTTAGTTCTTTACCATAAATGATTATATGTTAAAGAACTAGGGGTAGTGGGTATACGCACCTCCTATGCCAATGTTGTTAAAATGTTAAAATTTTAAAATAATGGATTAAAAATAATGCATGGCTTGGATTGGATCATTTTTATTACTCATAATGATTACTCATATGTATGTAATGGTATTTGCAAATAGAATCTACTATATTTGATAGGTGTATGTGCATACTGGTACCTCGGACATATGAAATGCTGGTGATCACGTTTTATATTGAATGGGAAGCGAATGTCAGCTTGGACTTGCTTAACACCCAAAAGGGATTTAACGAATTTTCATAGCTTGGAGTTAAAGATAGCTATAGGTGTGTCTTGGAAAATAGCTACGGGTGTAGCTAGGAATATAGCTACTAGCGTAGCTTGGGATTGGTTACAACTTATTTGTAACCCGAAGCTGGAATCACGTAAGGTGATTTGGACTATAGATGGACTATATCATGTATGGACTATACATGAGGATGCACGCAAAGGCTTGCGTACCTGGATTCAAATCCACATATGGATTATATATGGAGAGTATGTGGGAGCGTACCTCTTGGATGTACGCAAAGGCTTGCATGGATTTATAATCACATATGGATTATATGTGAAGAGTGAAAGGAATATGTCCTAAGTCCAATCATGTATTAGGATTTAGGAATAACTTTTATGTAATCTGTTTTGATTTCATTGATATTAATAAAGACTTGTTTTGTTTTTATTACGGGCTTTATCTATTTAAGTGTTTAAATAAGATATACCATAGTTTAGAGTAAAGCTTTTTATGGATTATGATGAGATCATAATAGTGAGACCTAAAAAGATGATAACTCTAAACTTAAATAGTTCCTGGTCGTAGGATTACTAACTGGTAATTAATAATCCACAGAGATCGGTACATACTATGCTTGCTTCATTATGAAGGATGTCTGTTCTCATAGACATTTGTGTGGTGACACTATAGCTAGTATGTAGGTGCTTATTATGGAATAAGTTCACTGAACATGACTCACACAGCTGAACAACTGATGGAGTTCACTCACGTGTCAGCAGTTGTTCACATAGTGATAGTTGTACAAGTATCCTTAGACTTGAGGTCATCATAGTCATCATAGTCATCTTGTGTACACTGAACTATGCTTTGGTTTAGTTCTTAGTCTCCAGGGACAATTATTAGGGCTCTTCTGGGTATAGGAATTTGTACACGAAGATAGTGTATGATCAATAAAGGATCTACCCCTTCCAGTGAAGGAAGCGAATGTTCAAGGCTGATCCACTTATGCTAGTTCAGGAATCTCTGGCCAGAGTGAATGAAATTAGAAAGGAGTTTCTAATTTGCATAGAACTACGCATAGTAAATGGTAAGCAAGTGATTGAATTAGATAGGCTTGACACGAGATCCATGCCTTGTATTTAATCGGAATATTGTAGGGTAGAAGGAGTTTATTGTACGGTAACTATTCACTGACAGGTTCTTGGTATTCTAAGCAGTGAATTCATATTATCCGGATAGTCGCGATATGTTGAGAAGCATCACTCACGATGTAGAATAAATGTGATTAATTAATTAATCATATTTAATAAATTAGAGAATTTATATAAATAATGATAAAATAGTTTTATTATTATTTATTTCTACTACCGGCTTAATATTGAACCTACAGGGTCACACCATAAAAGGAGAATCATTTAATGGTGGAGGAATTAATTAATAATGGCTAATAATTATTTATTTATGAAATAAATAATTAATTGGCAAATTTAATAATTGATTGAATGAGATTTAATTGATTATAAATTAATTAAGAAAAGTTCTTAATATTATTAATTAAGGATTTAATTTTTGGAAATTAAATCAAGAGAGAGAATTATTTCTAACGTGTTTAGAAAAAGGATTAATAATTAAAAGGTGTTTTAATTATTAATGAGAATAATAAATGGGATAATAATAATATTATTTATGGGAAAAATTTCAGCTGAAAATTTTGCCTATAAATACACTATTATAGACCCTATTTTATTCTAACCCACATCGAACCCGAAAACCCAAAAAGTTTGGAAAACCCAATTCTCTCCACCTTCTTCCTCCTCCTTAACATCGTTTTCTTGGTGGATACCGGTGGAGTGCTTCACACTTGAGGAGCAACTGCTAAGGATCTCTGATCGTTGTCTCCGAATTATTTTAAAAGGTTAGATTCGATCCCTCAAATTTTTATTCACGATTTATATGCTTTTATTTGGATTTTGTATGTGAAAAAGTGTTTTTCCATGCCCCCGCTACGTTTAAAATCCAACAATGGTATCAGAGCATAGGTTGTATGCATATAGATCTGTGGTAAAAATTTCAGAATTTTATGTGCTTGTATGAATTAATTATGATTTTTACAAGTTATATTATGGATTAATTTTTTCTAATGAGAAATCGTTTCTCAGAATAATTTTGAATGTTGATCTGGGTTCTACAAGTGTTGTAGATCGTCTGGGTATTTTTTTCATAATTTTAGGATGTATAGATTTTTTATTATGAATTTTTGAAGTTCTTGCAATTAAATTCGTAATTAAATAAATCATATATATATATTATTTGTAAGTATATATATATATCTATACTGCTACTACCTATTGAATGCTGCACGGAAAGAGGTGGAGAAGCAGACAGGAACAGGACTGACAGGCGCGGAAATCGATGCGAGAAAAAATTCTGTCGGCTGCTGCAAAAACAAAAAAAAAATATATATATATATATAGGGGTGTAACGCATTCCGGGAATGCGTTACACACCTGTGGCGCATTCACGGAATGCGTTACACCCTTTAATGGCTTAAAAGGGGTGTAACGCATCACCGGAATGCGTTACAGGGCTTGTAACGCGATCCTGTAATGCGTTACAGCCCTTCTATTGATTTTAAAATTGATTTTCTGGGAGTTTCGTAACTCCATTTTAGGCGTGCAATATACCGTTGGATTCATTTTTTCGAGACGGATCTAATGGAGTGATCAATTTTAGTTTATATAAAAGTTTTGAACTGTTTATATTTCCATGAAGTGTTTTAAAGTTGTTTTTGACTGTTTTAATTGCTTTTAAATACTTCATGTGACACATAGAGATGTATAATGCTTAGTTCTATGTGCTAGATGATGTAACATGCCTACCTTGATGTTTATTCATGTTTATATATGTGATATATGCTTAGTTTATCATGCGATGATAGGTTTAGGTGAACTTAAATGAACATAAGGCGCTTGTTAGACAACCTAGTATAGTGAAATAGTTTCATAACCTTAATAACAATATTATGAATACAATCATGAGATTCTTGTGTTTGTGAAACACGTAATTGAATATGAATTTTCGATATGAGAGAAAGGATGATTCTGTCAACAACAGATTTCTATCTGTAAGAAAGGGTTATTAAGTGACGCCTCTTGACAATGCTCCACCCGATCTGGGAATCATCTGATTATTGATTATTGATTTGAAATATTTAATTTAAAAGGAAGAATTTCTTTATAATATGATTATGATTGTAACGTAATATAATCCCTCTAAAATTAAATAATATCAAGTAGTAATTGGCCAATGACACAACGGGCTTGTGTCGGTCATAGCCTTCCAACATGATAGAAAAGTAGTTCTTATTTTTGAATCATTGTTGGTTCGTGCTACAGCCGAGGGCTTTGATTTCGAAATAAGAAATACTTGTCTATTACATAGAGATGTGTACATTGAATAAGAATCTAAAGGTCGGTACGTGCTACAGCCGTGGGCCTTTGGGGACTGATTCAACTGTACGGAATGTTGGGTTAGACTTGACTTAGAATATTGAGTTTGTCGTGCTACAGCCGAGACTCAATTATTCAAGAGGCTAAAGTTTGATTAGGGAATAACATGAGATGTAATTGACAAGAGTTGTCTGCCTATTGAACATTACATGGCGGTTCGTGCTACAGCCGGGGTCGTGTAATGGAATGTAGGATCCCTATTCCCACTAGCATTATGAATGCTTAATTTTTCACGTAGGGGGTTGAATAAATTAGGAAAACTAGTGGGAGCCACTTATGAATAAAGACCCGATTCATATAGTGTTTTTAAAATGAAATCGAATTTTTGCTGAGTGTTGTTATGTGTTTATCATTTACAGATTTACTATATTATGTCTTCTGCACTATCACTCAGGAGCATACTAGATGCTCATAAGTTGACTGATCCTAATTTAGCTGTATGCTTTCACTGTAACAAGTTAGGGCACTGGAAGAGAAACTGCAAGGTTTACCTTGCAGAATTGAAGAAGAGGAAGGGTAGTAAGACTACCGCTTCTGATTCAGGCATGTTCATGATCGAAGTTAATATGTCACTAGGTCAAATTTCTACTTGGGTATTAGATACCGCCTGTGGTTCTCATATTTGCAATTCGTTGCGAGGACTGAAGGGAAGTAGGAATCTGGAAAAAGATGAGGTGATTCTACGTATGGGCAATGGAGCAAGGGTTGCGGCCATAGCTGTAGGATCATTTAGTTTACATATGCCTACGGGCAAGACTATTATTTTGAATAATTTTTATTACGTTCCCTCTATTGTGAGGAATATTGTTTCTATCCTTAGAATAAATGTTGAGAAGCATCACTCACGATGTAGAATAAATGTGATTAATTAATTAATCATATTTAATAAATTAGAGAATTTATATAAATAATGATAAAATAGTTTTATTATTATTTATTTCTACTACCGGCTTAATATTGAACCTACACGGTCACACCATAAAAGGAGAATGATTTAATGGTGGAGGAATTAATTAATAATGGCTAATAATTATTTATTTATGAAATAAATAATTAATTGGAAAATTTAATAATTGATTAAATGAGATTTAATTGATTATAAATTAATTAAGAAAAGTTCTTAATATTATTAATTAAGAATTTAATTTTTGGAAATTAAATCAAGAGAGAGAATTATTTCTAAAGTGTTTAGAAAAAGGATTAATAATTAAAAGGTGTTTTAATTATTAATGAGAATAATAAATGGGATAATAATAATATTATTTATGGGAAAAATTTTAGCTGAAAATTTTGCCTATAAATACACTATTATAGACCCTATTTTATTCTAACCCACATCGAACCCGAAAACCCAAAAAGTTTGGAAAACCCAATTCTCTCCACCTCCTTCCTCCTCCTTAACATCGTTTTCTTGGTGGATACCAGTGGAGTGCTTCACACTTGAGGAGCAACTGCTAAGGATCTCTGATCGTTGTCTCCGAATTATTTTAAAAGGTTAGATTCGATCCCTCGAACTTTTATTCATGATTTATATGCTTTTATTTGAATTTTGTATGTGAAAAAGTGTTTTGCCATGCCCGCGCTGCGTTTAAAATCCAACAAAGAGTACGTGGGAACATACCTCTTGGATGTACGGAAATGATTACATACCTGGATTTATAATCATATATGGATTATATGTGAAGGGTACGTGGGAACGTATCTCATGGAATATATGGTTTAGGCTATGAGAATCTGGTAGATTTTCAGGTTTTGGTGATTATTTTTGGATTCTAGGATATTTGACTTGTGTGAATGCATGTTATAATGGATAAAGGTTTTACACTTTGGATATGGATAATATATGAAAGTGTGTCTACTTACACATACCTCAAATTAATTCTGGTTTATCAAATAAATGACATGAAAATATAAATGGAAATTTAGAATTAATGGAATTCTTGGATTAGGAGGGACGTACGCAAGGAATTGCGTACCTGGATGGATTGGTGTATGGTTAATATACCAAAAGTGTATGGTTTACACATATGATGTATGGTTTATACATGGGAAGACCCAAAATATTTCAGCCAACATGATTCCCTTTGGGTAGTAAGGTGTTACTTATGCAAAAATATGATTGTTGATATGTGGGAAAGGGATGAATATGAGTAAATACTCAATTCCTGGATATGGTTTGCTTGGGTCTGTGAACCTGGATGGATAGGTTCATATAAAAAATACGAACCTATAGGATTTCCATATGTGCATGTCCATCTCAGGGAGGTTGAGCTAGTGTAGATTCTGTGAGGTTTTGCATAAGTATGGTCGGAGTGCAAGGTACTTGCACAGGGAATAGGGGCTTACAGGGATGCTGTTAAGTTCAAGGACTTACGAGGATGTAAGTTCAGGTTTGAATACGAACCTTGGAATAGGAATTGGAATTGGAATAGGATTAGAAGAGGTCAAAGGACTATGAAGTGTATTAGAAAATCTAAGCGAGGTAATCCTAATCTTTTCTATTATTTAATTCATCTTGTTAAATGCTATATGACTATATGTGTAGAACAAATCTCAATAAGGTAATGGATCGTAATGGAACCTTATAATCAATTTAACATATGTTATACAAAACCTTTTAGGTAATCTCTAAGAAATATTTGCAAATAACAAGTGGTTAAACAACTTAGATTTAATTTTTTATGATAGGTTTAGATTCCAGTTTTAACTTAAGGTACTTGTCTTGCCGGGTACCCCAAAAGCGAAGCTGTAAGTATGAACCTCATCTTAACTTAGCATCTTTTTAAATAAATTTAACGATAAAACTGTCATACACTAAGGCTAAAACGTTAAATGCATCCAAATAGTTTTATCGAATTGCATGAATGCTCTCACTAGAATTATAGTAGGCGTTTCTTACGTGTTGAAGCTTAAGTTTTGGCATCCATTCAAGTCAATTGTAAAAAGAATGAACGATGAATGAATTAGAAAATCATTCTCATTTAGAAAATACTTGCTAAACAGAAATCTTTACATAAAATTATTTAAAATTAGCTTAACATCTAACACATTATTTGTAATATATATATATAATATAACAAAGTCACGGGTGTGCATATAGAGTGGGACCTCATAATTATTCTCATTTCGGTTAAGTATAGGCTGAATAATTGACAAGAGGTGTGAATATGTAGGTGTATCCGGTTAAGGGACTTAGCCTTTATAAAGAAGCTACAGATAAAATTAGAAATATAAATATTAATTTTAAAGGGTATATGTTAAGATGGGAGGCATATTGGAACGATATAAATTAAATCCTGGAAAGTGTGCAAGTACTTAAATGTGTTTGGATACGCAAAACGAATCTAAAATGGAACGTGTCACGAAGGCTGTAATCTAAGTTTGGTATGACCTCATCAAGGGTAAATTAATTTAATGAATCAGGATTAGATACGGTTGCTTAGAGGTAAAGGAACCTAGATCCGTTGGCATTCGGCTTTTAGGTTAAAGCCTAGGTGACTCAGGGGGTAGGCATGGTCGAAGGAAACTCGAATAGGTTAATTCTAAGTAAGAAATAATAGTTCTAATGAAGAAATTATCAGTGGGTATTCATTGAACACAATAAACAATCTTAGGGTGAGAAGGTAGGTACAAGCGTCTCCCAGGTAAAAACTTAGGAGCATTACTTGTGTAGATTCATAAGGCCGGTATGACTGGGGGTGTTACAAGGCCCAGGAATAAGGTCTAAACCTAGTTTGGCACCTAATAAAGTACTTTACGGTAGAAGATAAAATCTAATGGAATAGGTAGAGTGTGCAGAATGGAATATTATGTTATTCAAAATTAGGAAATAATTGAGGGAATTGTAAGGCTGAGGTTCATATACGTACCTTAGGTTTACCTTTTGGGTAGAATAACTTAAATTGCTTTATGATGAGTATTAGGATTTTCCCTTAAAATAGAACTAATAAACTCTCTTAAAAAATGAATATCTAACATCTTTATATACGGAATAATAAATTATATGTGTATATATCCAATACATTGGCTATAATGTTATCTTTTTATATTAGATAGTTGCTTATGTATGTGTATTTATGATATCTAACATGATGTATGTGGAATATGGCATACTATTATTTGTTTGGTTACTAAGCATGTTATGTTTTATTATTTGTTGAGCCACCCAACCTGTGGGATTAGCTACGTATGTAGACCACTAACAGGAAGTTTCAAATAAGGACATGAATTATAAAAGGAAAGCAAGGATAAATGGGTACGGAAGGACATTTTACATGATGGAGTATATCTACTCTCATAAGAGGAGCTTCTAGTGTAGGATTCAGTGATGAACCCGAACCTAAGCGTAAAGCAATGTGACAAAAAGGAGATAAGTTCTACTCTTATATTTGTACATATTCACTATCATGCATGACTATTGTGCATACATAAAATCGTTAAATCATTTTGGTCAAAGGTTCTCAGGGAAAACTTCATCTTGTCAAATGTTTTATTATTTATCTTACATGTACTCATGTTTATTATAATATGCATACCTTATGATTTTAAGGTAGGAAACTTACATGGATTTACACGAAGTGGATTTTTGAACAATGAATATATACTTACCTCATACATAAGATTTAAAATTATTTTCAAACTTTCTAGCTGAAGCTGTCAGTAAGTACCCAGGCACGCTCTATGCACCCTAAATGTAACCACTCGAAAAGACATACTAGCAATTTGAGGAGGACTTCATAACCTTCCGATGGTCCCTCTTATGGATTTGGACAAGCCCCATGGTATATGGGCATGGTTTGGAAAAGCCCCATGTTATATGGGCACGGTTTGGAAAAGCCCCATGGTTTATGGGCATTATTCAAAAAGTCCCGGGAAATTTATCTAACACCCTAAGAGGCACATCTGGATGGAAGGTTAGAAACATCTGAAAGTTGCGACATTATGTCTGGAAGAGTGTGTTCGCCAAGTTTCCACTTGATTGCTAAGGCAACAATGATTTTATGTATAAACATAATATACAAATTCATTTACACATGTATATTCACACTAGAATCTATGCATTATATATGTGTGAGCTACATTTGTTATATGTGTAAGCTACTTAGCTTATGTTTCTAATCACATCTTCTAGTTATTGTGATAAGTACAGGTTATGGAAGAGATAAACATCTTTGTAATAGCTGAAGCTTCAGGTGTTATTCACAAGGAAGTTTCATATGAAGGTCAACTTGGAGGAGGAAAAGGACATTACAAAGAACAATGGAACAACCTGGTCTCGGAAGCAATCTCGTTCATGGAAGTAGCGGGAGTCGTGTTGAAGGAATATACCTTCAGCTCTATCTCAAACTTGACAAATATGGGATAAGGCTAGGAAACTAATTATACGAACTGGTATGGCGTACATGGATCGGAGGGTATGCAAGAAAGTTTTTCATTTAAGGATTCAGATTAAGGTCTGCATGCTAAATTATCGTGTTTCCTGTTTCTTACGCCGAGTTAGCTTATGTAAGCTTGGAAGCACGATATGGAAGCTATGACTTTCTCTGAAAAGGATAAAGGAAGATTGAACCTCGTATTCTTTCTGATTCCTATTGCATTTTATGTTGCAAGGAATCGGGGGTAGTTGTTATGCCCAAAATCTTGCATGGGCTAGATTTAAGGCCCATAAAGGGGTTGGGCTTGATTGGCATGGACTAGGATATATTTTGGTATGGATTTGGTCCAAAGGTTTATGTTTCTTGAGGTACATGCACTGAGGTACGGGGTTCTTAGTTTAACAATAGCTAATCAGGAGGTCCAGTTGGCTGTTGACAGGTTTATGTGGTCATGAAAGGTACTAGAATATATCAGGAATAAGCCCTTGTGGGGTGCTGGAAGCACTTGGATGGATGTAAAGGAGGGTGTGGTGCTGATGCAGGAGCATCAGCATACCTCAGCTGACAGGAACAACGTACCTCCTGGGCATAATCGGTATTTAACAAGTACTATACCTCCTAAAATAAAGGAGAATGGACTCTATCTTCAAGGAATGACTTCCTAATGCATTTCTACCACTAAAAACATGGTGATAACTCCTAATTAAAGGATATATACTGGATTTATTGGATAATTATAATTGATTAATCAAGTTTTGAGTGTCCTGCTGGAGCCAGGACACTAGAAGCTCACTTGGAAGTGGTTGGATAGATTTTGGACACATGGAATGGATTGTTAATAGGATTTCACCACTATAAATGTGTTAAATAACAAGGATTAAAGGATAAATATGTGGTTTAATGATAATCATGTCTCGGTTATGGATTAAAATAGGTTTCCAAGTGTCTAGCCGCACCTAGACACTGAACCTCACTTGGAAAAAGTTGGATTAACAATAGGAACTGGTTTTGGCTTATCAAAAAGGTGGATTATTGGTCTAGGAATGGAGTCCAACCCTAGAGAACTATGTTAGGTAATGAATCACACACAGAGGGGGTGGGGGTGAATGTGTTTTTTCTGATTTTAGGCTTTTCTTGAAAGTTAATGGTTGAACAAAGTAAATTAAATCTTGAACATAAAAGTGTTCATGCAGAATCTAAACTTGCAGAAAATAAAGAACACAGATCTTCAAAACTCACTTAATTTTTATATTAAAAATCAAGACTGTTTTGCTACAAAATTTCTAAGCTCTTTGATGTTAAAGAGCTCAGCTTCTTCTTAAGAGTGATACAAGAGATTTAATCTAAATTGTTACTTCTAACTATAGGACCAGTGTTAACTTTATAACTCATTTAACTGCTGGTTTACACAGTGGATAATAAATATGCTATTAGCTTTTCTAAAGTGTCACTTGTCATTTCTATTTATAGAAAAGCAAATCTCCCATTTCTGGCTTAGCATATCTTTAGCATCCCGTGTTTACTTTAATCTTCCTCTGTCAGTTAATCTTTGCCATTGATCTTGCACACTCTTCAAGCTGCTTTTTGTAGACTTGTCAATCCAGCCGTTGGATTGTTTGTTGATTTATTATCTTGGATATTGAACTGATCTGCAATTCTATACTTTGAGACTGTACCTCGAGATCTCCAGTTTGAATTAATAGAACACTTGACATCTCGATAAGTACATAGGCTTATCGAGATCTCTAGCACTCCATATTGAGTTTGGCTTGTATAGGTCTTCAGCTTATCGAGATCTCTAGTCTTCACATCTTCACTTTGACATGTAGATATCTCTGAGTTCTCGAATGAATGTAGGCTTGTCGAAAACTCTGAGTTTTCTAGTGAAGGAATGACTTGTCGATATCTCCAGTCTTCAGTTCTTCAAATTGGCTTTTCGATATCTTCTTGAGTTCTCGAGTAGCTTTCCTGACTTCTCTAGTCCCGGTGGATATTGCTCATCCGTCGAGTAGTGATTTCTCATCCATCGAGTAGATATTGCTTATCCGTCGAGTAGATATTGCTCATCCGTCGAGTAGATATTGCTCATCCATCGAGTAGATATTGCTCATCCGTCGGCTAGCCAAACTACTATCCCGATGGATGTTCCTCATCTATCAGTACTCTCTGGATTCTCGAATGACTTCTCTATAACATTAAATCTGTGACTTGTAGAGATATTGACTTAGAATATTTTTCTCCAAACAGATTTATTCAACTCCAAGCTTCTTCAAAATTCTTCTGAGCCTGATCTTCTTGATCTTCTTTCAGATAGAATCCTTAGGCTTGATACTGTTTTAAGAAAATGACTCCAGTCTGATCCTTTGCATTTTTACAGACTTAAGTGTTACAAGTACAAAAAACAAATTTAGATAACAATACAACTTACTCAGGGTTGACAAATTGTCTGTCTTGTTAAAGTACATGCATGTCTTTTACAACAATCTCCCCCAATTTGTGAGAAGATTGCTTAACATAAATTCATGCCTGTTAACAAGACTAACCCCAAGTTTAAAACTGATGGAGGATAAAATTAAAACATAAAGCTTGATAGAATTTTAGTTTATACAACATAAGATTCACCAGGTTCTTTGATTACAAGAGTCAGGTAAAAATAGTTTTTACATCTGCTTCTTCTCTAAGTTTATCCTTCAAGTGATCAAGAATTTCAAGTTATCTATGATGAGTGTTCCACTTAGAGCTTCTATAAGTTTTTGCCTTGCTACCATAGGATAACCCTGGTCCAGATACTCTAAGCTGAATCTTGAGAATCCACAAACTTTGATGTTTAGAAATCTACCATCTTTAGAAATTCTGCTCATTCCTTTTGCCTTCAACTCTTCTGATCTTTTTATAAACATATCTATTTCTTCATCATGTCTCCTTCTTCTTTCTTCAGCTTCAGCCTTATCTCTTTTCTTTGTTTCCTCCCTTTCAATCAACCATTCAGCCAAAGATGATCTCCAAGTCCTTGTGACAATGTCCTTTCCTTTTAACAAACTTAACACTCTCTTAATTTCTGCAGGAGTCAAAGAATCCATTAACTTTTTGTCTAGAAGAGTGAATGTACCATCCCTAAAATAAACTTTAACTTCTCTCAGAGATACAGACCAGATTTTAACAATTTCCTCAGCTGGATGTTGAAAATAGTCTTCATCTGAGGTGCACCAATTTAGAGGTAGAAAATCAGATTCCTTGAAGCAATTACAGATGGCCCATTCAGTGACTTCCACTTCCTTTGCAGGCTTGACTTTCTTAGGCTTTCTCCTAACAGATTTGAGCTTGAATTTTACTGAAGGTTTGGCTAAAGGTAGGATTGTCAATTTCTTGAGATTTGTGTGGCTTGAGGTGACTTGAATTTTAGGAAGGAGTTGGCAGTTTGTATGTAAAGAAATTTTGGCTTAGGTGTTTGGGAAGGTTTGATGTTAGAGATAGTTAATGTTGTGGGTTGAGCCAAGGTTTGAGATGGTTGTATTTGGATTTTTCGGTTGTTTGAGTTCCTGAATCATCATGAGGTTTTCTGCTTTTCCTTTCCCCTCTTCTCTTCTTCTCTTCATCTTTCTTGTCATTCTCCTTCTTCTTCTCTCCACCCTTTCTACCATATGTCTTACTAGACTGACTCGGATTTGAGCCAGAATGATTCTGATCACTCTTCTTGTGCTCATCATCATCCAAGTCATCATTGTTAAACTGAGTTTTGGGCAGGTTGACTTCTGCATTATCCAGATATCTCCTTAGTAGCTTTATCATTTCCATATCATCACGGTTCTTATTTTTCTTAGCTTTTAGGCTAGTTCTAAGGATCATGATAAGCTTCCCATTGCTCCTGACACATTATTTAGGGGTATTGAACAATCTGAATTATTTGGTGATTGGACAGATGTATGTTATTCCCTTGCTTGGCTGTAGATATGCTTCAGGAAAGGCAGCTACATGAGCATCTTTCAGTGTAGTTAATAGCTTGGTAGATTCACGAGTTATAGCTCTAACTTTGGTGATAAAGATATCTAACTCAGATTCCCTCCTTGAGACAAGGCAATTGAGGGACACCTGCATACATCTGTTTGTCCCTGAGTCATTTACATTAACCACTATCCTATCTTCCAGAAAGTTATCCTTGTCGACCTTGATCACTCTTATGAAATTGATTGTCTTATCTAGGGCCTTTTTATATGTGAAGTGATTGTTATTGAGAGAAGCTTTTAAGGTATTGAGTAGTTCTTCAAATTCTCTGCTCAAACTAGGTCCTTCAGCAGACCTAATAAGTCTCTCATTGTCAAGATCAACTTCTTTAGCTTTCTTTTCAGCACCCTGAACTTGATGTTGAGATGACCTTGATTGTGCCAACCTAGCCACTATCTCCCCCTTAGTCTTGTTGGCAGGCATGAGAAGGGGAGTAGGGATTTCGGGCCTTGCTTATTTAGGCAGAAATGGCAGTGGTATGTTGAGTTTACCCATGATGGCTCCTAAACCTATAAAATACTGTATTTGAAGATGCTTATGGGAATCCACCAGAGTTTAGATATATGTTTGTTGGCTCTTGACAAGAGATGTCAAAGCCTCTACTTGTGTAGTGAGAGAGGAGTTGGAGTTTTGCAATGCTGTGACTTGACCCTGTAGAGACTGAATTTGCAGATTTGTTGAAGTGGATCTAGGCTGATAAGAGCTGCTAGATGTGCCAAAGTGTTCTTCTATAGCCTCTTTGATCCCTTCCATTAGCAAAACTGAGGGTTTAAATCTGCTCTGGTGAAGTTGATCCAGCTGGACCTTGGTCTTATTTGAGTGGGTAATTTATTTCTAGATCATTTCATGGAGATTGGTGAAGGATAGTTTGAGGTTTTTGACTTCCTTCTCAAAAGAGGCAAGGTCCATCCTAGCCATTTGCTTAGAAAAATGGTTGAATTTAGAAGAGATCTTCTCTTGAGATGGTATGATCATGCCCATTTTCTCATTTTCAGTTTCCTGATTCTGTCTTCATGCCCAGTGAGTTTGATTTCAAGATCCTTACCAAACAGATGAAATGCTTTGAGCTGAGCTTTATATACATCTGTAATGGCATTATAGACAGCTTCTGGGTTCAAGTCTTTTGCATTACTTCCTAGAATAGCAATATACTCTTCTTTAAATCTGGCTAGAACTTGTTTCATCTCTAAGGCAAAGTCCTCAGACAGCCATGCATCCACATTCCCATCTGGCTCAGCATCATTGACAATTTTATTCTTTTGCTCCTCAACCTCTTCATTATAAGCAAGCATGATGGCTTGATAATCTTGGTTGCTCATATCTGAAGTCAGAAGATGTTGTGAGATGTTGGCCAGTCCAAAGATCTGTTCTACTAGTAAATCATCTACAGAATTTGGTTGAGAGACAGATTCTTGTAGCCATTGAGAGAGTATGTGAGGTTGTTGATATTGAGAGGTGGATGGTTCATCAGAAACTCCTGTGACTGAGATCACAGTTTGACTCATATATTGCTCTGTAGTTTTGACAGTGTGTTTTCCTCCACTTATAGTGGGAACCTCCAATTGAATTGGAGGGGATTTGACTGGGTTATTGTCATGTACACCAGCCTCAAACCCTTGTGTGTCTTGCAACACACTGGCACTTGAATGTGCTATGCTTGCCCCCTATAACAGGATTATGGGCAAGTGTACTCCTAGCTTCAACTGCAGAGGCAATTTATGCTAGGGTTATGAGGGGAGTTGTTCCTTCATAAGGAACCTCCAATTGAATTGGAGAGGATTTAGATAGCTTCCCCTCAGGATTACTACCCCCAAACCTTTCAGTCTATGAAGACTGTTTTGCACATGAAGGTGCATTAGAGGTATCCATGGGGTCTTCAGTAAATACTGATGAACCCCCCATGTTTGTGATGGTGTCATCAAGGTCTACCCCAGCATGTAGCCTCTCACCATCTGAATGAGGTGTCTGGGTGGTGAGCAAACCTTCTTGAGCTAAGTCACTTGATTTTTTGTGCACTTGAGGAATAGATTCAAGTGGAATTGGAATAGAAGAAATATTAGATAGAAAATATTGATGCTCAGTTGTGAGTGTTGGAAGCTCCCCCTGAATAGATGAGGGAGCTTCAAGGGATGTGCTCTCACAATGTGTGCCTTCCTTATTTCTCCTACCATACACTTGAATTGCTTCTTGTGCAGGTTGTGCAGATTTACTCCTGGTTATTTTTACAACTGCATCATGTTGAGAGGATGTAGAGGAGGATAGGGTGGTCATCTCAGTTTGTTTACTTCTTTTGGATCTTTTGACCGGAGGTGGTTCTCTTTCAGCTCTCTCCTCACCACTCTCAGTTAACACAGCTAGGTTTATCACCTTTATCTTCCTTTTACTGACCTCACCTTTTTGAGAAGATGAGGTAGTTGGTTTCCTAGCTTCTAAAGGTTGTGAAAAAATGGTTGCAGCTTGGGAAGATCCCTGTTGTCTATACTTCCACAGGTTCAGGAATCATAGTTGTACTAGATTGTGCATTAGATCTCATGTCAGGCATAGGATAAGGATAAGTCCTAAATCTCTCCAACATAAATGGAGTGATTTTCAGACTTACATTCACCTTATTCTTTATAGTAAGTGAGCGAAATATTATTTTGGACACTTGCTTATAGTTGCCTATTTTAGTACTATCTATACCATTCAGTAGGTGTATGTCAGCTACTTTATTATTTAAAGTGGACATAATAAATCTAGGAAAGAAAATTTCCTTACCTCTAGCTGTTAGAGGCATAATCATCCTGATTGCAAGTTCTTCCAGGATCAGCAGACCAACATTCATGTGTCTGTTGTGGGCAATTGAATACACCAGCTTTTGCACAACACTTGAGATATTGTCATATCCTATTTTTCTGCAAGTAAAGGCCCTTACTACAGAGTCAAAGATGAATGACCACTCCTTTCTTAGATTGGTTCTGTTTAAGCTTGACAGGTTAATTGTAACACCCCCAAATCCGGGGTCGGGGATCCGGGTTGTCACGAGTTCCATTTCCCTTAATAACAATCAACTACTCTGTACTGTGACCCCACAATAAACACACACACCACAAGTTATAGTCTCAGAGATGAATATCCAAAAATAACACGAGTCATTTTATTCCAAAATTATATGCCATTACACCTTAAAAGGGTTTCTGAATAAATTTACATTTCTTTGCCATTATTACAATTCATATAGATACATAAGTCTGGTACATCAGAAGTTGAAAGTCTAGCCTATTGGTAATTTCTACCTCAGCTACAGTGGCATCAACGCTTCCAGAAAACTGCGGAACGTTTCCTAACCGCTTGCGAATTGAAAGCTTGGTCATGTTCATCTTTTCTATTTGTTGTTGTGTCATGAAAGAAGAAAGCAAGGGTGAGCAACAAGCCCACCAAAATAATATGTATAATAATTTACAATATATGAGCATTCTCATAGTACTCAAGAAAGTCTTGGTTAAGAAGAAATGAACCAAGTTGATATCTTAACGCGACCAAGTCGCAAAATATTCAGTATATACATACATATATACTTTTCACAATCTTTGAAATCCTCTGACATGTATAATATACACAGAGTTCCAGTTTACAACTGTATAAAAATATCGTTGCAAGGTGATCTCGTATATCTAACCTTGTCTCAACATTTTTCTGAAAATCTTTGACATGCACAAGATAATCATTTACTAGATATAAGTTTAAAAGATGAAGTTACAAGATACTCCAATATACTTATATCTTTTCCGAATACTACTTGAACTATCACCGTTCAAGTTATAATTAGTTCATCACATATATGAAGCTACAAGGCATAACTTGTATAGAATCAATTTTTGAAATATCATTCAAAAGAAATGAAGTTACGAGATACTTCATTCAATGGGAACACCATTATAACTGTTTGACCCTGTCAATGCTTCGGCAACCACCCATTCGTAGCCTTTCAATCAAAATGCTACGGGTAGTGTTGCAGAATTATCCAACTGGATGATGAACTCATTACGGGAGTTTGTCGTGCCAGGAAGACCACTTACGATGATCAGTCGCAGTAGTACAACCCCACCATTTTCTACATGTAGAGGAGAACCTATCGGATTTACTTGTCAACCGAACACTGGACTCCTAAGGAATGGACCGTCTTAGCGGAACTTCCAGGCCATTCAGGCCAATATAATTAGGTTGGGCCGGCGCCACCCGACCACTTACGCCACTCCTAGTTCAGATGAAATCCATGACTCTGAAACGTAAAGCTCGTCCCCACTTTCCCCAAGTAGAAACTTGTTGATACGGCTCCACCAAGACATCGTATCTAGTTGGAAAGGAAAACTCACCGATATTTCCCAGGCAATGCCTGTTAATGGATTAACTTGTTCCAAGAATTTTACTTCCCGAGTATTGGGTAAGTAATCAAAAACTCTTTTATCAAGACAGCAACCTTGTTGCGAATATAAAACCCACCACAGAGCCGGATCCCTCAGGTTTTGAGCAAATATTTAAATCCCCTTTGAAAGGAAGATCTTAAATATAAAAATGAGTTTTGGGATCCGCTCTAACTTTCAAAATCATTTTGAAGACTCGCAAAACATTTTTAGGAATGTTTGGAGTGATGCTGATTTAATAAAATAAATCAGTCCCAATATATTAGGAAATATCTGAATATTATTATTTAAATAATATTCCATAAAGAATAATCTTTATAAAAATAATTGAAGTAGAAGTTGTAAAACTTATACTTGAAATGAATATTAAATATCCAAAGATATACTTATACGAAAGTAATATCTTTATTTGAATAATCAAAAGTAAGTTTGATTATCGACACATTATTCTTTAATAAAATAAAGAATAATAATTATATAAAGAATCGGAGTCATAAATCCTCGAATGAATATTTAAAATAATATTCATTACTAAAATAAACGGAGTCATAAGCCCTCGAATGAATATTCAAAATAATATTCATTAATAAAATAAAGTTATCGAATAAACCTTATTCGAATAATAGTTTTGAAAACTATATCTATATATATATATAAATATATATATATATTATATTCGGGAACATCGACTCCCGATTTTAGAAAAATATTTACCTTTGGGTCCCCTATACTAAGGGTATACGCAAATACCGCTTATCTCTAGCATAGGTATTATCAACTGAATCAACAGATATATGTATCAAGAATACGAAACAGGCATGCATATATACCATATCACATGCTATAATATATCGCAAGAATTTGCTAAATAACCATTATGCATCTATCACAAGATCATGCATGTATAAATGTATACATCACAACAACAGTATAACGGATAGAAAACTTGCCTGAGCGACTGGGGGTTAAAAATGGCTTGGGACGAGTCTGGTAACCTATAAACAACATATAAGTTGGGATTAGACCAAAGTCACTTATAAATCTATACTTTAACCAATTTAGACTCTAACGCTCGCTTTGCGCTTACTGATTCTCTTAAGTCGCTCGAGTACCCTCGGCTCCACCATTTTTAATAAATTAACCATTACGAGTTTTAAGGCGATTCTTTCGCGAGTGTCTTACCAACTGCATAACACACTTTACATAAATGTTTCATACTCCAATTAGTCCTTTTAGGTCTTTAACCTATGTTTCAAAGTAAGGCGAGGGGTAATGATTCGTTCGCGAAACGTCGTTACTTAAAACGGTCGTTTCTCCTAAACCGTACATCGGAATCGAACGAACTACATATCAAAACGAAGCTCGTAACATGAACTATCTAATAATGGCAATGGTCAAAACCTAGCAGTAAGTTCACGGGTCCTAATGTTAAGAACAAAAACAGCCTAAAGTAAATTGGACATTATGACGGCTATGTTTAAGCGATTACCCAATTTTAAACCACTCCAAATCATCTCACAATCAACCCACAATCACAACCCAATCAAAACTCCATTCATACTTCATCATAACATCCCCAAAAACTCCAAATTATCAATTTATACTATTCTTAAACATGACTTTAAACTACACTTAAGTTCATTAATCAACAATCCAAGAACTACCACTCCAAAAACTTCACAAAACCAACTAATCTCTACATTCACAACAAACAAGCCTCTCATGAATTATAACAACAAAACTAAACCTAATTACTCAAATAAAGTTAGGGTTTGGAGGGGTTATACCTTCCTTGGAGAGTGGAGAATCAAGTAACTAGCTTGGAATCACCCTTAAAGTCCTTATCCAAGCTTAATCTAAACAAAACTTCAAGAACAAAAATTTTAGTTCTTGAAAAACACTATTCACCATCTTCTTCCATGATTTTTAGGAAGAGATTATGAATGATTTAGGAGCTCAAACTTATAGGATATCCATAACTAAGCATAAGGAGTCTTGGATAATTACCTTGCTAATTAACAAAGCTTGAAACTAGGATTTTGATTTTCTTGCTTTGGAAAAGAAGAAAAAGCCGAGAGTTTGATGAAGAATGGTGAGATAATTTTGTGTTATTGGTGAAAATGAATTGTTGGCTTGGTTGGTTGACAATTTGATTTGTTTTGTTACCTTTTTACCATGGTAATTTTTGTGTGGTTCTAATTCAACCAACAACACACTTTGCTTGGTCATGCTTATGTCACCATGTGATGTCACCCTCCCTCCTTTGTCCTCTTCTTATTGGTTTGATGACATAATCCCCACTAATCTCTTTGATTAGCTTTTAATTATTTGGCTAATGACCGATGATCTGTTATACGATTTGCTTAACTTTCATTTTCGTTTATCGTTTGAGGGATCATACCCGGGATCTTATTACTTAGGTTCCCTTAACCTTTCTCAATACATTATATTCCTTTTATGATCCTCTATTAAAATTCTTGAATTTAAATCCTTTTTATCCTGTTACCTTATACTCAATTCTTTCGATATCTGGTGGATTTTAGGGAAAAATCAAAAGGTTCAAATTTGGATTCTGACGATCTTTACATACACTTATATACCACATAGAGTACTAATAATATCCCAGAAGATCAATAAAAGAACCCCAACATAGTGTGGCATGAAAAGTTTTCTTATTCAGCATAATCAGCAAAACACTATTCATAAGGGTTTCAAAAATTTCAAAATTTGGGGTTATTACAGTCTCCCCTCCTTAAAAGGATTCCGTCCCGGAATCAGATAGAAAATGAATAGGGATACTTTCTTAGCATTGCGCTTTCTAACTCTCAAGTAAATTTTTCCACATTGTGGTTCTTCCATCAAACTCTTAATAGTTTGATAACCCTTCTCCTAAGCACTTGTTCCTTTTTCAATCTATAACCCTTCCTAGTTGCTCCATATAGGTTACGCCTGGTTGCATGTCTATGCGCTCATATTCTCCTATTTATCTGGCATCCGAATTACATTTCCTTAACATTGATACGTGGAACACGTTATGACTTTCTACATGTTCGGGGGTTGTAACACCCCCAAATCCGGGGTCGGGTGTAATAACCCCAAAATTTTTTCAACTTTTTGTAACCCTTGTGAATAGTGTTTTAGCTGAATGAGAAAACTTTTCACGCCACACTATGTAGGGGTTCTGTTATGGATATTCTGGGATTTTATTAGTACTATATGAAGTATATAAGTGTATGTAAATATCGTCAGAACCCAATTCCGAACACTTTGGTTTTTCCCGGAAATCCACAAGATACGGAGAGAATTGAGTATAAGGTAACAGGATAAAAAGGATTTAAATTAAAGGATTATAATAGAGGATCATAAAAAGGAATATAATGTATTGAGAAAGGTCAAGGGAACCTAAGTAATAAGATCCCGGGTATGATCCTTCAAACGATAAACGAGAACGAAAGTTAAGCGAACCGTGCAACAGATCAGCGGTCATTAGGCAAACGATTAGGGAGTTAATCAAAGGGTTTAAGGGGAGTGATGTCATCCAACCAATAGAAAGGAGTCAAGGAAGGGAGGATGACATCATAGGGGTGACATAAGCATGACATAGAAGGAAGGAGGTGTGGTTGATTTAGGACCACACAAATTCAAGGACAAGGTGGTAATTTGCTAAATCAAAAACAAAACCAAGCCAACCAACTAGCAAATCATTTCATCAAAAAATCAGCCAAGGCATATTCCTCATATTTGCTCTCGGCCTTCTTCATTTTCCAAGGCATAAAATTTCCAAAATCAAGATCCAAGCATCCTTAATTGGTAAGAAAATTCCCTAACCTTCTTTATGCTTAGTAATGGCTATATCATAAGTTTAAGCCACAAATTCTTTCTCTAGCTTCTTGATTTAATCATTGGAGAAGACAATGAATAGTGTTTTCAAGTTTTAACTTGAGTTTTTTTTCTTGTTTTCTTGAAGATCCAAGCTTTCTTAAGACTACTCCAAGCTTATTAAGGCTTCCTAGCTTCACCCACCAATCCAAGGAAGGTATACCACTTTCAAACCCTAGGTTCATATATATTATAAAGTGATTTTGATGAGTAAGATGTTATGGTATCTTGTTGTTATGTTTAGAGTTGAGATTTGGAATGGTGGTGAAATGAAATGATAATTTAGTGGTTTTGATTTAAAGAAACTTAAAGCATGATTAAAGTTAGGTTAAGCATATGTATGAATGAGTAATATTGAATTGTTTGGGATTGTTATGATGTGGTAAGGATGGGTGTTTGATGTGTGTGGATTTGAGGATGGTTTGTGATGATTGTGGGTAGTTTTAAAAATGGGAAATCGCGTAAACATAGCCGTCGTAATGTCCGATTTTCTTTGGACTGTTTTTGTGCATAGCATTAGGACCCGAGAACCCCCTGTTAAATTGTGACCACTGCCATGTTTAGATAGCTCATGTTACGAGCTTCGTTTTGATATGTAGTTCGTCCGATTCCGATTTACGGTTTAGGAGAAACGACCGTTTCAAGTAACGGTGTTTCACGAACGAAACTTTTTCCCTCGCCTTACTTTGGAATGTAGGTTAAAGACCAAAAAGGATTAATTAATGTGTGAAACATTTATGGTAAGTGTGTTAGGCAGTTGGTAAGTCATTCGCGAAGGAATCGCGTTAAAACTCGTAAAGGTCAAGTTATTAAAAATGGTGGAGCCGAGGGTACCCGAGTGACTTAAGCGAATCGGTGAGCGTAAAACTAGCATTAGAGTCTAAGTTAGTTAAAGCATAGACTTACAAGTGATTTTGGTTTAATTCCAACTTACTTGTTGTTTATAGGTTGCCAGACTCGTCCCGAGCCTTTCTCACCCCCAAGTC
Source organism: Apium graveolens (assembly GCF_009905375.1). Taxonomy (NCBI): domain Eukaryota; kingdom Viridiplantae; phylum Streptophyta; class Magnoliopsida; order Apiales; family Apiaceae; genus Apium; species Apium graveolens. Next base: position 95,029,757 of record NC_133654.1, read on the forward strand.
GCTCAGGCAAGTATTCTATCCGATACACTGTTGTTGTGATGTAAATGTATGTATATGCATTATCTTGTGATATTGCATGATTGTTATTTAGCAAATGTTGCGATATATTGTAGCATGTGATATGGTATATATGCATGCCTGTTTTATATTCTTGAGATATATATCTGTTGGTTTATTTGATAATACCTATGCTAGAGGATAGTTGTATCTTGCATATACCCTTAGTATAGGGACCCAAGGGTGAAAATATTTTCTAAAACCGGGAGTCGAGGATCCCGAGTAGATTTTATATGGATATGGATATATATATATATATATATATATATTTATATATATATATGGTTATAGTTTTCCAAACTATTAATCGAATAAGGTTTATTCGATAACTTTAAACTTTATTTTATTTATTGAATATTATTTGAATATTCATTTGAGGATGTATGACTCCTTTCTTTTATTTAATGAATATTATTTATAATATTCATTCGAGGTATTATGACTCAGCTTATTTAATTTATTGAATATTATTTGAATATTCATTTGAGGATCTATGACTCCGATTATTTGCTGAGATATATTCTTTATTTTATTAAAGAATAAGGTGTCGATAATCAAACTTATTTTTGATTATTCAAATAAAGATATTACTTTCGTATAAGTATATCTTTGATTATTTGCTATTCATTTCAAGTATAAGTTTTAATACTTCTACTTCAATTATTTTATAAAGATTATTTTTTTATGGGAATATTATTTAAATAATAATATTCAGACATTTTCTAAATATTCTGGGGACTGATTTACTTCATTAAATCAGTTTTACTCCAAACACTCTTTAAAGTGTTTTCGAGTCTTTAAAATGATTTTCAAAAGATAGAGCGGATCCCAAAACTATTTTTATATTTAAGATCTTCCTTTTAAAAAGGGGATTTAAATACTCGCTCAAAACATGGGGGATCCGGCTCGGTGGTGTGTTTTATATTCGCAACAAGGTTGCTGTCTTGGTAAAAGAGTTTTTTGATTACTTACCCAATATTCGGGAAGTAAAATTCTTGGAACAAGTTAATCCATTAACAGGCATCGCCTGGGAAATATCGGTGAGTTTTCCTTTCCAACTAGATACGACTTCTTGGTGGAGCCGTATCAACAAGTTTCTACTTGGGGAAAGGGGGAAACGAGCTTTACGTTTCAGAGTCATGGATTTCATCTGAACTAGGAGTGGCGTAAGTGGTCGAGTAGCGCCGGCCCAGCCTTATTATATTGGCCCAAATGGCCTGGAAGTTCCGCTAAGGCGGTCCATTCCTTAGGAGTTCAGTGTTCGGTTGACAAGTAAATCCGACAGGTTCTCCTCTACATGTAGAAAATGGTGGGGTTGTACTACTACGACTGATCATCGTAAGTGGTCTTCCTGGCGCGGTAAACTCCCGTAATGAGTTCATCATCCATTTGGATAATTCTGCAACACTACCCGTAGCATTTCGATCGAAAGGCTACTAATGGGTGGTTGCCGAAGCATTGACAGGGTCAAACATTTTTATTGGTGTATCCATTGAATGAAGTATCTCGTAACTTCATTTCTTTTCAAAATATTTCAAAGATCAAATATTTTCAAGTTTATTTGTGGTCTCATCTATGGGATGACCTCGTGAATTTAATTATACTTTGAACGGTGATAGTTCAAGTAGCTTTATAAATGATATAAGTGTGGGGAAGTATTGGTAACTTCATTCCTTGTTTTTACTTATATCTAGTAAGTAATTATCTTACACACGATAAAGATTTTAGTAAGTATCCATTTAGATACTGGTATTATTGTTATCACTACATATTATCTTGCGAGCTGTAAGGCTCACTCTTGCTTTATTTCTTCATCACACAACAACAGTTAGGAGAGATGGCCAGACTCCAGCAGACCCAGCGCAAGCGCGTGGGAAGCGTCCCGCGTCTTCCCGCTGATATTGTAGCTGCTATAGCTGCAGAGGTAGATCCATTGTAGTTTAGACCATCTACTTTTGAGAATCCAATTATGTATAATTATAACTTGTGGCAGATAATGGCAATTAACTGTAAATTATCAAGTAATCATTTTGGGTTGTAATAATTTTAAATTGTGGATTCAAAGACTTGTACTTATTTCAATTTCATCTCTGAGACTATAACGAGTTGTGGTGTGTGTTAGTGTGGGGTCACAGCATGAGGGTATTTATTATTAATTAAGTAAAGTGATATTGTGGAAAGAAAGACCGTGACAACCCGGATTCCCGACCCCGGATCTGGGGGTGTTACAGAAATGGTATCAGAGCTAAGCGTTATAAACCTCAGAGATGATGCGACGATAAAATAATAAACTCACAAAGATAATAAGAACTCTTGCCAAGTTCATGGTCGGACTACTTAAAGTAGTACTGACAGCTAAAACCCTTACGGGAACCCTTATAAGTATCATGATAGTAACTTAGCTCGTTTAATGTGTAGGCGCCTGAGATGGAGGACCCTGAGATGTACGAGCGTGAGCATGATGAGGCATTGCTGGATGTTGAGGATCAGGAGGAGCCTGAGATGGAGGAGGATGAGGAGGACCCCCCAGAGGAGCCTGAGACGGAGGTCATTGCTGTTTCAGATGAGGAGGACCCCTCAGAGGAGTCAGAGACAGAGGTTATTGCTATTCCAGATGAGGAGGACCCGGATGAGGTCCCAGTAGCTGAGGAGCGTGTTGGATCTATGGTAGTGTATGCTGGTATCCCTTTACCCACACTTCCGGTGGTCAGAGCCCCTACCCCTCCACCACTATCTTGGATTCCTGATGATGACAGCTCAGAGACCCATACTTCCGAGCCTAGGCAGACCGAGGAGGCACCCTCAGCGGCTCCAGATTCACCACCTCTTGACCCTGCCCAGAGGCAGTCTTCGTTAGCTCATGGATATGTTCAGGATGTTTTGAGGACCCGAGTGGCTGTTGCCGAGGCCCGACTGGATGAGGCCAGGAGGGAGTTGGATGCAGAGAGGGCGGGTAGGCGTACCCGAGCTTATGAGACCAGGGCTTCTATACCCCGATCCTTGAGGAGGGAGCTTACAGGGATAGAGCTCACGTCCCGAGCGAGACTCAGATCTCTCCAGGGGGACAGGCATGGTAGGATCTCCAGGCGGCAGGCCGACTATATCTTCCGTCGTGCGATGGAAAGGGTTTGGGAGCTGACCCGTTCGGGTGTGTGATTCAGGATTGATGATGGATTAGTCTAGTTGTCTAGTTAGCCGAGGCCTTAGTAAGAGCCAATTTTCCGGGATAGTTGACTTGTATATAGCATCCCTTTTTCTGACTAGACAGATAGACTCTTGTGTATCACTTTTGGGACAGATGACTGTAGCACTGTTGTACTTTTGACCAGATCAAACTATGTATTCTCGCATTATGTATATATTTGTTTCCTTTCAGTTCAGTTCCATAGTGACGGGATCACTGTTTTATTATTGTTATTACTGCACTTCGTATTAGAACTTTCTTAAAATAATAGAATTGCGATATACGTTCTCCCCATTATAAGAGCTGTGCAAGGCACAATGTTGTATATGATTGTGACCTAACGTTGAAATTTTTTTCCCAATAATTGTTTTTATTATTATCAGAATCATGCCGCCAAGAAAGATTGGAACTAGGGCGAACCCTGGGTCTGAGGACCAGGGAAGCCATAATCAGGACAATAGAAACCAAGATCATAGTGAAGAGGAAGATGAGGATTATGTGGAACAGGATGACTCCCTGTATGAAGAAGAAGAGGAAACGTATGATGTTGAGGGATTCGAGGTAGAGGCTGAAGAAGGAGAAACCGAGGTTGAGCAACCAGTACCAAACCCAGGCATGGATCCCATGAGCCAGTTCATGCAACTCCTAAGACAGAATTTGGAACGTCAACCCAACCCACCCCCTCAAGGAAGTAACAATGCAGTGGCAAACTCTTTCAGGGCTTTTAAGTCCCTTAAGCCCCCTGAGTTCCACGGATCAGCCGACCCAGTTGAGGCAAGGGCATGGTTAAAGGAGATGGAGAAATCTTTTGAGATTTTGAGTATCGATGAGGCACAGAAAACTGTATTTGCTACCTACCTTCTGAAAGGAGAAGCTAACTACTGGTGGGAGGCCAAGAAAAACATGGAGACAGATGCTATTATAACCTGGGAGAGATTTAGTCAGTTGTTTCTGGGAAAGTATTTCCCGAGGTTTATGGAAAACCAGATGGAGCTCAAGTTCTTGGAGCTAAAGCAGAATGATTTGTCTGTAGCAGAGTACGAAGCGAAATTTACTGAATTATCAAGGTTTGTGCCGGAGTTTGTGAGCACTGAGGAAAAGAAAGCTAGGAGGTTTCAGCAGGGACTGAAACCATGGATTCAGAATAGGGTGGCAATCCTTGAGCTTACGGACTATGCCACTCTGGTGCAAAAAGCAACGATTGTAGAAGTCGGAAGTGAACAGATGCAGAAGGAAAGAGAGAAGAAAGGAATAAAGAGGAAAAGTATGAGCATGGGTGGAGGTTCCGCAGGAAGGAGCTTCCCAACTAGGTTTAATCGAGGAGCAGTGTCCCTACCAGGAAGGAACACTGGGTTTAAGCGACCAATGAGTGTGAGTGTGAGCCAGGGCGGCCAGAAGTCAAGAATGTCCTATTCCAACCAGTCTCGACCCCCATTGCCAACCTGTAACACTTGTGGAAGGAATCACACTGGGGAGTGTAAAGGAAAGCCAGTAACCTGCTTTAAGTGTGGGCAAGTGGGCCACTATTCTCACAAATGCCCTTCGTCAGCCCCTGCCGTCATTCCAACCACCACTTGTCATCAGTGCGGACGCCCAGGTCATTGGAAGAGAGAATGCCCAATGAACAAACCAGCAGCTTCGGGAGCAAGCAGGGCTGCTTCTAATAAGCCACCTACTGCGAGGACTTTCAACATGACAGTCCAGGATGCTATGAAAGATTCAGATGTGATAGCAGGTACCCTTTCTCTAAATTCAGTCAGTGCAAATGTTTTATTTGATTCGGGAGCAACTAAATCTTTTATATCAAAGGACTTTGCGCGTAGGTTAAGACTTAAGGCTAAACCCTTGATAGAACCCTTGCAAGTAGAAATAGCCAATCATGAGATTATTCCTGTTAACCAGATTCACCCCGCCTGCGAGATAGGCATAGGGGAGCAATCTTTCAGTGTTGATCTGATTCCTTTTAAATTAGGGGAGTTTGATGTGATTTTGGGAATGGACTGGCTATCTAGCAACGATGCTCAGATAGACTGTAAAGGGAAGAAAGTTAAGTTAAATATCCCCGGGAAGAAAGAAATTATATTTAGAGGAAAGAGGCAGACGCAGAAATTTTTGACCATGGCTCAGGCCAGAAGGATGCTACGAAAAGGAAGTGAGGCTTACCTAGCCTATGTGGTGGACACACAGAAGGAGGTGCCCAACTTACAAGATATTCCAGTAGTCAACGAATTTGAAGATGTATTCCCCCAAGACCTTCCGGGATTACCACCCGATAGAGTGATTGAATTTGCTATTGAGTTGGCCCCAGGGACGGCGCCAGTTTCAAAAGCACCTTACCGGTTAGCCCCGTTAGAAATGAAGGAATTAGCTATCCAATTGCAGGAACTCTTGGATAAGGGTATGATAAGACCCAGTGTGTCTCCGTGGGGAGCACCAGTTTTATTTGTTAAGAAGAAAGATGGGAGCATGAGGTTGTGCATAGACTATCGAGAGTTGAACAAACTAACCATAAAGAACAGGTACCCATTACCTAGAATAGACGATCTGTTCGACCAGCTAAAGGATGCTGTTTATTTCTCCAAGATTGACCTGAGAACTGGATATCACCAACTAAAGATTAAGCCCGAAGATATTTCCAAGACAGCGTTCCGTACCAGGTATGGGCATTATGAGTTCTTGGTAATGTCCTTTGGATTAACCAATGCCCCAGCAGCCTTCATGGATTTAATGAATAGAGTATTTAAGAAGTACTTGGACAAGTGTGTGATAGTTTTTATCGATGATATTTTGATCTACTCAAGGACTGAGGCAGAACATGCAGAGCATTTGAGGATAGCTCTAGGAATACTCAGAGAGGAGCAGTTATATGCCAAATTCTCTAAGTGTGAATTCTGGCGGAATGAAGTACAGTTTTTAGGACATGTGATCAATAAAGAAGGAGTATTGGTCGACCCCTCCAAGATAGAGGCAGTCTCAAATTGGGAAAGGCCAACCACACCCACAGAGGTGAGGAGTTTCATAGGATTGGCCGGCTACTATCGTAGATTTGTGCAGGACTTTGCGAAGATCGCAGCCCCTTTGACACGACTTACTCGTAAGACAGAGAAGTTTGAGTGGACGGAGAAATGCGAGAACAGTTTTCAGGAATTAAAGAAAAGGTTGATAACGGCTCCGGTACTGGCATTGCCGGATGGAAAAGGAGATTTTGTGATATATAGTGACGCGTCGCACAAAGGATTAGGATGTGTGCTTATGCAGCACGGTAAAGTTATCGCGTATGCGTCGAGACAATTGAAGGAATACGAGGTTAGATATCCTACTCATGACCTTGAGCTCGCGGCAATAGTATTTGCTTTAAAAATTTGGAGGCACTACTTGTATGGAGAGAAGTGCGAGATTTTCACAGACCATAAGAGTCTCAAGTACATATTTACGCAGAAAGAGCTCAACATGCGCCAGAGGAGATGGTTAGAACTAATCAAGGACTACGATTGTGAGATTCTCTATCATCCAGGGAAAGCCAATGTGGTGGCTGATGCCCTTAGTAGAAAGGAAAGACTCAGAATGATAACGACCTCGGAAGAGTTGATAAGGGATTTTGAGAAAATGGAAATAGAGGTAAAGGTAACCGGAACCGGAACTGAAAAGCTTTTTGAGATCTCAATGCAGCCAGAATTATTGGAAAAGATCAGATTGTGCCAAGAGAAAATAATGAATGAAGACAGAAAGTCAATGACTGGAGAAGAGATCCATACTGAGAAAGATGATAAAGGGATAATGAGGTACTCCTACCGAATTTGGGTTCCGAATGTTCAAGAACTTAAAGATGAGATTTTGGATGAAAGCCATAGTTCAAGGTATTCCATTCACCCAGGAAGTACCAAGATGTATAGGGATTTGAAGGAATATTACTGGTGGCCCAACATGAAGAGGGACGTAGCAGAATGGGTGAACAAGTGTTTAACTTGCCAAAGAGTGAAGGCAGAGCACCAGAGACCCAGTGGACTTTTGCGACCCCTGGAGATTCCCGAATGGAAATGGGAACAGATAGCGATGGATTTTGTTGTAGGCTTGCCAAGGACGAAAGCCAATCACGACGCCATTTGGGTAATTATAGACCGATTGACAAAGTCAGCTCATTTCATTCCTATCAATGAGAGATATACAGTCGATAGACTGGTGGACATTTACCTTAAGGAAATAGTGACGCGACATGGAGTCCCAGCGTCCATTGTCTCAGACCGAGACCCAAGGTTCAACTCCAGATTTTGGAGGAGCTTTCAGGAATGTGCGGGGACCAAGTTAAATATGAGTACCGCGTACCATCCCCAGACGGATGGACAGAGTGAAAGGACCATCCAGACACTAGAGGATATGTTGAGAGTCTGTGCAATAGACCTTAAAGGAAGTTGGGATGATCACCTGCCGTTGATCGAGTTTTCTTATAACAATAGCTTTCATGCTAGCATCGGGATGCCGCCTTATGAGGCCTTGTACGGAAGAAGGTGTCGATCTCCCTTATACTGGGATGAAGTAGGAGAGCGGAAGATGCTCGGACCCGAAGTGGTCCAAAGGACCAAAGATATAGTGGATCTTATCAGAGGGCGACTTGTAGCAGCCCAAGACAGACAGAAGAAATATGCAGACCTAGCCCGAAAGGACAAGGAATATGAGGTAGGGGACTTAGTACTGTTGAAAGTATCCCCTTGGAAGGGATTAATGAGGTTCGGAAAGAAAGGAAAACTAAGCCCAAGATACATTGGACCTTTTGAGATATTAAGACGGATTGGAAAGTTAGCTTACGAGCTAGCCCTACCCCCTAATTTGCAACAAGTTCATAATGTGTTCCACGTGTCAATGCTAAGGAGGTATCATCGAGATGCCAGGCACATAGTGGAGTACGAGCAGGTGGATATGCAGCCAGATCTAACTTACGTGGAGAAGCCAGTAAGGATTATGGATAAGAAGGAGCAGGTGCTTCGGAACAAGGTGATCAAGCTAGTCAGAGTGCTATGGCAGAATCATAATGTGGAAGAATCGACTTGGGAACTAGAGAGCGCAATGCTAGAAAAGTACCCCCAATTGTTTTCTGTTTGATTCCGGGACGGAATCCTTTTAAGGAGGGGAGACTGTAATAACCCCAAAATTTTTTCAACTTTTTGTAACCCTTGTGAATAGTGTTTTAGCTGAATGAGAAAACTTTTCACGCCACACTATGTAGGGGTTCTGTTATGGATATTCTGGGATTTTATTAGTACTATATGAAGTATATAAGTGTATGTAAATATCGTCAGAACCCAATTCCGAACACTTTGGTTTTTCCCGGAAATCCACAAGATACGGAGAGAATTGAGTATAAGGTAACAGGATAAAAAGGATTTAAATTAAAGGATTATAATAGAGGATCATAAAAAGGAATATAATGTATTGAGAAAGGTCAAGGGAACCTAAGTAATAAGATCCCGGGTATGATCCTTCAAACGATAAACGAGAACGAAAGTTAAGCGAACCGTGCAACAGATCAGCGGTCATTAGGCAAACGATTAGGGAGTTAATCAAAGGGTTTAAGGGGAGTGATGTCATCCAACCAATAGAAAGGAGTCAAGGAAGGGAGGATGACATCATAGGGGTGACATAAGCATGACATGGAAGGAAGGAGGTGTGGTTGATTTAGGACCACACAAATTCAAGGACAAGGTGGTAATTTGCTAAATCAAAAACAAAACCAAGCCAACCAACTAGCAAATCATTTCATCAAAAAATCATCCAAGGCATATTCCTCATATTTGCTCTCGGCCTTCTTCATTTTCCAAGGCATAAAATTTCCAAAATCAAGATCCAAGCATCCTTAATTGGTAAGAAAATTCCCTAACCTTCTTTATGCTTAGTAATGGCTATATCATAAGTTTAAGCCACAAATTCTTTCTCTAGCTTCTTGATTTAATCATTGGAGAAGACAATGAATAGTGTTTTCAAGTTTTAACTTGAGTTTTTTTTCTTGTTTTCTTGAAGATCCAAGCTTTCTTAAGACTACTCCAAGCTTATTAAGGCTTCCTAGCTTCACCCACCAATCCAAGGAAGGTATACCACTTTCAAACCCTAGGTTCATATATATTATAAAGTGATTTTGATGAGTAAGATGTTATGGTATCTTGTTGTTATGTTTAGAGTTGAGATTTGGAATGGTGGTGAAATGAAATGATAATTTAGTGGTTTTGATTTAAAGAAACTTAAAGCATGATTAAAGTTAGGTTAAGCATATGTATGAATGAGTAATATTGAATTGTTTGGGATTGTTATGATGTGGTAAGGATGGGTGTTTGATGTGTGTGGATTTGAGGATGGTTTGTGATGATTGTGGGTAGTTTTAAAAATGGGAAATCGCGTAAACATAGCCGTCGTAATGTCCGATTTTCTTTGGACTGTTTTTGTGCATAGCATTAGGACCCGAGAACCCCCTGTTAAATTGTGACCACTGCCATGTTTAGATAGCTCATGTTACGAGCTTCGTTTTGATATGTAGTTCGTCCGATTCCGATTTACGGTTTAGGAGAAACGACCGTTTCAAGTAACGGTGTTTCACGAACGAAACTTTTTCCCTCGCCTTACTTTGGAATGTAGGTTAAAGACCAAAAAGGATTAATTAATGTGTGAAACATTTATGGTAAGTGTGTTAGGCAGTTGGTAAGTCATTCGCGAAGGAATCGCGTTAAAACTCGTAAAGGTCAAGTTATTAAAAATGGTGGAGCCGAGGGTACCCGAGTGACTTAAGCGAATCGGTGAGCGTAAAACTAGCATTAGAGTCTAAGTTAGTTAAAGCATAGACTTACAAGTGATTTTGGTTTAATTCCAACTTACTTGTTGTTTATAGGTTGCCAGACTCGTCCCGAGCCTTTCTCACCCCCAAGTCGCTCAGGCAAGTATTCTATCCGATACACTGTTGTTGTGATGTAAATGTATGTATATGCATTATCTTGTGATATTGCATGATTGTTATTTAGCAAATGTTGCGATATATTGTAGCATGTGATATGGTATATATGCATGCCTGTTTTATATTCTTGAGATATATATCTGTTGGTTTATTTGATAATACCTATGCTAGAGGATAGTTGTATCTTGCATATACCCTTAGTATAGGGACCCAAGGGTGAAAATATTTTCTAAAACCGGGAGTCGAGGATCCCGAGTAGATTTTATATGGATATGGATATATATATATATATATATATATATTTATATATATATATGGTTATAGTTTTCCAAACTATTAATCGAATAAGGTTTATTCGATAACTTTAAACTTTATTTTATTTATTGAATATTATTTGAATATTCATTTGAGGATGTATGACTCCTTTCTTTTATTTAATGAATATTATTTATAATATTCATTCGAGGTATTATGACTCAGCTTATTTAATTTATTGAATATTATTTGAATATTCATTTGAGGATCTATGACTCCGATTATTTGCTGAGATATATTCTTTATTTTATTAAAGAATAAGGTGTCGATAATCAAACTTATTTTTGATTATTCAAATAAAGATATTACTTTCGTATAAGTATATCTTTGATTATTTGCTATTCATTTCAAGTATAAGTTTTAATACTTCTACTTCAATTATTTTATAAAGATTATTTTTTTATGGGAATATTATTTAAATAATAATATTCAGACATTTTCTAAATATTCTGGGGACTGATTTACTTCATTAAATCAGTTTTACTCCAAACACTCTTTAAAGTGTTTTCGAGTCTTTAAAATGATTTTCAAAAGATAGAGCGGATCCCAAAACTATTTTTATATTTAAGATCTTCCTTTTAAAAAGGGGATTTAAATACTCGCTCAAAACATGGGGGATCCGGCTCGGTGGTGTGTTTTATATTCGCAACAAGGTTGCTGTCTTGGTAAAAGAGTTTTTTGATTACTTACCCAATATTCGGGAAGTAAAATTCTTGGAACAAGTTAATCCATTAACAGGCATCGCCTGGGAAATATCGGTGAGTTTTCCTTTCCAACTAGATACGACTTCTTGGTGGAGCCGTATCAACAAGTTTCTACTTGGGGAAAGGGGGAAACGAGCTTTACGTTTCAGAGTCATGGATTTCATCTGAACTAGGAGTGGCGTAAGTGGTCGAGTAGCGCCGGCCCAGCCTTATTATATTGGCCCAAATGGCCTGGAAGTTCCGCTAAGGCGGTCCATTCCTTAGGAGTTCAGTGTTCGGTTGACAAGTAAATCCGACAGGTTCTCCTCTACATGTAGAAAATGGTGGGGTTGTACTACTACGACTGATCATCGTAAGTGGTCTTCCTGGCGCGGTAAACTCCCGTAATGAGTTCATCATCCATTTGGATAATTCTGCAACACTACCCGTAGCATTTCGATCGAAAGGCTACTAATGGGTGGTTGCCGAAGCATTGACAGGGTCAAACATTTTTATTGGTGTATCCATTGAATGAAGTATCTCGTAACTTCATTTCTTTTCAAAATATTTCAAAGATCAAATATTTTCAAGTTTATTTGTGGTCTCATCTATGGGATGACCTCGTGAATTTAATTATACTTTGAACGGTGATAGTTCAAGTAGCTTTATAAATGATATAAGTGTGGGGAAGTATTGGTAACTTCATTCCTTGTTTTTACTTATATCTAGTAAGTAATTATCTTACACACGATAAAGATTTTAGTAAGTATCCATTTAGATACTGGTATTATTGTTATCACTACATATTATCTTGCGAGCTGTAAGGCTCACTCTTGCTTTATTTCTTCATCACACAACAACAGTTAGGAGAGATGGCCAGACTCCAGCAGACCCAGCGCAAGCGCGTGGGAAGCGTCCCGCGTCTTCCCGCTGATATTGTAGCTGCTATAGCTGCAGAGGTAGATCCATTGTAGTTTAGACCATCTACTTTTGAGAATCCAATTATGTATAATTATAACTTGTGGCAGATAATGGCAATTAACTGTAAATTATCAAGTAATCATTTTGGGTTGTAATAATTTTAAATTGTGGATTCAAAGACTTGTACTTATTTCAATTTCATCTCTGAGACTATAACGAGTTGTGGTGTGTGTTAGTGTGGGGTCACAGCATGAGGGTATTTATTATTAATTAAGTAAAGTGATATTGTGGAAAGAAAGACCGTGACAACCCGGATTCCCGACCCCGGATCTGGGGGTGTTACATCGGGGATCCGGGTTGTCACGAGTTCCATTTCCCTTAATAACACCCAGTCTTAATATATAATCAACTACTCTGTACTGTGACCCCACAATAAATACACACACCACAAGTTATAGTCTCAGAGATGAATATCCAAAAATAATCACAAGTCATTTTATTCCAAAATTATATGCCATTACACCTTAAAAGGGTTTCTGAATAAATTTACATTTTCTTTGCCATTATTAAAATTCATAAATATACATAAATCTGGTACATCAAAAGTTGAAAGCCTAGCCTATTGGTAGCTCCTACCTCAGCTACGGCGGCATCAACGCTTCCAGAAAACTGCGGAACGCTTCCTAACCGCTTGCGAATTGGAAGCTTGGTCTTGTTCATCTTTTCTATCTGTTGTTGTGTGATGAAAGAAGAAAGCAAGGGTGAGCAGCAAGCCCACCAAAATAATATGTATAATGATTAACAATATATGAGCCTTCTCATAGTACTCATGAAAGTCTTGGTCAAAAGAAATGAACCAAGTTTGATATCTTAATGCGATGAAGTCGCAAAATATTCAGTATATATACATATATACTTTTCAAAATCTTGGAAGTCCTCTTCCATGCATAATATACACAGAGTTCCAGTTTATAACTGTATAAAACTATCGTTGCAAGGTGATCTCATATATCTAACCTTGTCTCAACGTTTTTCTGAAAATCTTTGACATGCATAAGATAATCATTTACTAGATATAAGTTTAAAAGATGAAGTTACAAGATACTCCAATATACTTATATCTTTTTCCAAATACTACTTGAACTACCACCGTTCAAGTTATAATTAGTTCAAAAGTTCATCACATAGATGAGACTACAAGATAATACTTGAATAGATTCAATCTTTAAAATATCATCAAAATAAAATGAAGTTATGAGATACTTCATTTGATGCAAACATTATTTTGAAAACTTGACCCTGCCAACACTCAACAATCGCCCAACCGTAGCCTTTCTATCGAAGTGCTCTGGGTAGTGTTGCAGAAATATCCAATTGGATGTTGAACTCATTACGGGAGTTTTCCGCGCCAGGAAGACCACTTACGATGATCAGTCGTAGTAGTACAACCCCACCATTTTCTACATATAGAGGAGAACCTGTCGGATTTACTTGTCAACCGAACACTGAACTCCTAAGGAATGGACCGCCTTAGCGGAACTTCCAGGCCATTTGGGCCAATATAATAAGGCTGGGCCGGCGCTACTCGGCCACTTATGCCACTCCTAGTTCAGATGAAATCCATGACTCTGAAACGTAAAGCTCGTTCCCCCTTTCCCCAAGTAGAAACTTGTTGATACGGCTTCACCAAGAAGTCGTATCTAGTTGGAAAGGAAAACTCACCGATATTTCCCAGGCGATGCCTGTTAATGGATTAACTTGTTCCAAGAATTTTACTTCCCGAATATTGGGTAAGTAATCAATTCATTTATCAAAACAGCAACCTTGTTGCGAATATAAAATACACCACAGAGCCGGATTCCCCAGGTTTTGAGCGAGTATTTAAATCCCCTTAAAAAGGAAGATCTTAAATATAAAAATGAGTTTTGGGATCCGCTCTAACTTTTAAAAATCATTTTGAAGACTCGAAAATACTTTAAAGAGTGTTTGGAGTAAAGCTGATTTAATGAAGTAAATCAGTCCCCAGTATATTTAGAAAAATGCCTGAATATTATTATTTAAATAATATTCTCATAAAGATAATCCTTATAAAAATAATCGAAGTAGAAGTATTAAAACTTATACTTGAAATGGATATTAAATAACCAAAGATATACTTATATAAAAGTACTATCTTTATTTGAATAATCGAAAATAAGTTTGATTATTTACACCTTATTCTTTAATAAAATAAAGAATATATCTCAGCAAATAATCGGAGTCATAGATCCTCAAATGAATATTCAAAAATATTCAATAAATAATATAAACTGAGTCATAAGCCCTCGAATGAATATTCAAATAATATTCAATAAATAATATAAAGAGTCATAAGCCCTCGAATGAATATTCAAATAATATTCAGATAAATAAATAAAAGGGTCATAAGCCCTCGAATGAATATTCAAAATAATATTCATTAATAAAATAAAAGGAGTCATAAGTCCTCGAATGAATATTCAAATAATATTCAAATAAATAAATAAAAGGAGTCATACGCCTTCGAATTATATTCGAAATAATATTTAATAATAAAATAAAGTTAAAGTTATCGAATAAACCTTATTCGATTAATAGTTTGGAAAACTATAACCATATATATATATAAATATATATATATATATCCATATCCATATATACAAAATCTACTCGGGATCCTCGACTCCCGGTTTTAGAAAATATTTTCACCTTTGGGTCCCTATACTAAGGGTATATGCAAGTTACCGCTATCCTCTAGCATAGGTATTATCAACTGAACCAACAGATATATAACTCAAGAATATGAGACAGGCATGCATATATATATACCATATCAGCATGCTTCAATATATCGCAACATTTGCTAATTAACCAATATGCATTTATCGCAAGATCATGCACATACAAATGTATACATCACAACAACAGTATAACGGATAGAATACTTGCCTGAGCGACTTGGGGTGATAAAAGGCTCGGGACGAGTCTGGTAACCTATAAACAACAAGTAAGTTGGAATTAAACCAAAATCACTTGTAAATCTATACTTTAACTAACTTAGACTCTAACGCTTGTTTTGCGCTCACTGATTCGCTTAAGTCACTCGGGTACCCTCGGCTCCACCATTTTTAATAATTTAACATTTACGAGTTTTAAAGCGATTCCTTCGCAAGTGTCTTACCAACTGCCTAACACACTTACCATAAATGTTTCATACATTAATTAACCCTTTTTGGTCTTTAACCTATGTTTCAAAGTAAGGCGAGGGAAAAAGTTTCGTTCGCAAAACGCCGTTACTTGAAACGGTCGTTTCTCCTAAACCGTGCATCGGAATCGAACGAACTACATATCAAAACGAAGCTCGTAACATGAGCTATCTAAACATGGCAGTGGTCATAATATAGCAGGGGGTTCTCGGGTCCTAATGCTATGCACAAAAACAGTCCAAAGAAAATCGGACGTTACGACGGCTATGTTTACGCGATTTCCCAATTTTAAGCCATTCAAAACCAACCACAAACCAACCTCAAATCCAACATACAACCAACATCCATCCTTATCACATCATAACAACCCCAACCAATTCAATTTAATCATTCATACTTATGCCTAAGCTTAACTTTAATCATACTTAAGTTCTTTTAATCAAAACCACAACATTTACCATTCCATTTCACTACCGTTCCAAATCCCAAACTCTAAATCACAACAACAAGCTACAATATCATCCTACTAATTAAAATCATCTTATAATACATAGGGATCTAGGGTTTGGAGATGGTATACCTTCCTTGAAGTGGTGGGAGGAGCTAGGAAGCCTTAAGAAGCTTTGAGAAGTCTTAGGAAAGCTTGGATCTTCAAGAAAAACAAGAAAAACTTCAAGTTAAAAACTTGAAAACACTATTCATAGTCTTCTTCTTTGATTAAATGAAGAAGATTGAGAAGGAATTAATGGCTTAAACTCATGATATAGCCCTAACTAAGCATGAAGATGATTAGGGAATTTACTCACCAATTTAGGAAGCTTGGATCTTGAATTTTTGAAATTTTTGCCCATTTGCAATAGTAAAAGCCGAGAGCATGATGAACCATGCCTTGGTTTCTTTTTGATTTTGATGAAAATGATTTTGCTTGGCTTGGTTGGCTTGGTTTTTGTGTTTGATTTAGTAAATTACCTAGTTGCCCTTGATTTTGTGTGGTTAAAAAGTCACCACATCTCCTTCCTTTCTTGTCATGCCTATGTCACCTTGCACATGTCATAATGCTCCCACTTGTCCACACCTTGTGGTTTGATGATGTCACAATCCCTGGCTTCTTGTACAAGCTTGTCTCTTGGTCACTTATTTGTTTTACGGTTCGCTTATCTTTCGTTCTCGTTTATCGTTTGAGGGATCATACCCGGGATCTTATTACTTAGGTTCCCTTAACCTTTCTCAATATATTGTATTCCTTTTATGATCCTCTCTTATAATCCTTTAATTTAAATCCTTTTTATCCTGTTACCTTATACTCAATTCTCTCTGTATCTAGTGGATTTCCGGGAAAAATCAAAGTGTTCAGAATTGGATTCTGACGATCTTTACATACACTTATATACCACATAGAGTACTAATAATATCCCATAAGATCAATAACAGAACCCCTACATAGCGTGGCATGAACAGTTTTCTCATTCAACAAAAACACTATTCATAAGGGTTTCAAAAATTTCCAAAAATTGGGGTTATTACAGGGGTAGGGCTAGCTCATATGCTAACTTCCCAAGACGTCTTAATATATCCAAGGGTCCAACAATTTGTGGACTTAGATTTCCTTTCTTTCCGAACCTCATCAATCCTTTCCAAGGGATATCTATAACATTACTAGGTCCCCTATTTCATACTCTTTGTCCTTTCGAGTCAAATCAGCATACCTCTTATATCCATCTTGGGTTGCTACCAGCCGTCCTCTGATTAGATCTATTACATCCCTGGTCCTTTGGACTACTGCGGGTCCGAGCATCTTGTGCTCTACAACTTCATCCTAACATAAGGGAGATCGACATTGTCTTCCCTCAAGGATCTCATAAGGCGACATCTCGATAATGACATACGATCTATTATCGTGAGAAAACTCAATCCGCGTTAAGTGATCATTCCAAATTCTTTCAAGTCTATTGCACAGACTCTCATTATAGCTTTTAGCATTAGAGCTTTTGCTTCTCAATACCCATTCTTTTCCAGTTCGTAATCGCTACTACCTTCCGTTCCTAATATTATACTGGTTATACTTTTGCTCGTTAGCGTTCTATAGCCTTTTAATAACCACGTCAACCTTAGTATCACAAATGTGTTTCCATTCCGAATACCACCATAACTTTTACTACTCCTTTTTCAGCTGTTTCTATTTTCCAAAATTTGATCAGTCATATAGAAGTAAAGGAATGTGTTGAGAGATCACTATGATCATGAACACTTGTTCTATTGCATAGTTAGTACAGAAGGTGGCCAACCTTTAGTACTTGACAAGCAATTAAACAACATGTGGTATCCTACTAGGCTTCTATCACACAGATAGATAGTCATTCGGCAATACCTCCCCTTCTGGAAGGGTTGTTCTTCTCAGCTTACATGAAATGAAAAGAAGAGAAAAGAATGAACTGAAGAGAATTGTATATAAATAAAAAAAAATCATTGCCATAAAATATCTGGCTTGGAATCTACCTCTGAACTATAGAGGTTTGTCATAGGAGAACAAAACATATATGTATTTATATCAACATCAAGTATTATAGCATCGTATTTCACATGCCTAAATATTTTCGCTATTCCGTCCATCATTCTATGGACCCATACTCTTCCTCGAGCTTATACACGATCACCTTTGAAACTCCCTCGATATCGAAAATCGAATATGGGATCTCATTCTAGACATCATCGTTACTAGAATTCTATGCTTGCACCGCAACCTTCCTCGTATAGTAATACGACTCTTTATTGATAAGAAGGAATAAATATTCAATAGGTAAATAATCGACCTAGTTTTTCTATCAAAGATAACTTATACGTCAACATGACATGATTAGTGGTACTCAATCTCAACATCCATTCCAATACAACTCTCACGGTTGTAATCAGCTCGTTACTCGCAGAATCATTGCTGCATTACTATGGTCCACCACTGACCTACTGCCGTCATTCATTTTCCATGAAATCTTAATATCTAACCAGACGGAGTCCATACATGTAGTATAGAATTCTTCTAAGGAGTTAACATAATCACCATTCGTAATTCATGAAGAACACTCCTGATCCTGACATACATACATGACATGAAGCATATAAAATTGCAGAAGAGTTTCAATCAAAGCACCGATATTAGGTTAATACCATTCTTAATCATATGCCTTCAATAGAAGACTTAACTCAAAGGTTTGTTTAGTCTTTTTTGAAATTTGGTCCTGGCTTATTCTCAAGATAGTACCTTCTGAGATAGATAGCCCGCTCATGGCGATTACACGAATTAAACCTTTACCAACTACTATTACGGTTGGGTATTGTACAGTCATCAGAAGGAATGTCAATATTCCAAACCATAATACAACCATCACAGCTTTAACCATCATCACTGTATTCCTTTGGCACAAGAGCCTATAATTATCCTCTTATATTTAAAGTGTCGGCCACCTCTTTGGCCTTTCCTGATAGTAAAATTTCCTTACAATCAATGTCATTTTAACCACATCCAACTAAATTTTCTACCTCATTTCAATCACTGCTTATTCCTTAAAATCTGATGAGTAAGTAAAAAAAATACCACCACTTTTCCATAAGTTATTGCCTCAGTCTTTAGAGGTTAATCACTGTCACGACTGACTCTCAATCATACTTAGAACATCTTTTACCTTAGGCCCTAATTGCCCTGAACAATTTCGACCTTTACTGGTTCGATCCATACTTTCTCGTGGTTTAACACATGCCCCACTTGGCATCATTATAATTACGTCATATTTCCTTTATCAACATTTCTATTCTTGAGAATTTTGAATATTACCTTTCTCCTTGTAAAACCTCTAAGGTTATCCTTAAATCCTTCATCAGGTACACCCTAGGCACAGGGCATATCAAGACACCATTTACTAATACCAGAATCATTGTCTATATACTTCTGAAAAATTTCTTCACTGATCCTTAAAGGTTGTTGTTACCTTAATCCTTTCCAATTCATACTGTCAAAACTCATGATGTCCCTACTAAGGGTGAAATGCCAACCTTTATGCATTCCCCTAGGATTTATTTCAAGTTATCGGGGTTTTATCCCTAATTCCACCTTTAAAAGCTACTTACACTCTTCCATGGATAAATCAAGTCATATATACTTGATAGATTACCTTATTCAATCATTCTCACTTCGATAGTCTATACTTAATTTCACAATAACATCCTTATTCCAACTGAGGTCAATCCATATGGCCTCCAAAAGATAACAACGGTTTTTTTTTGCCTTTGCTTGCCTAATTTGGTAATGACAACAGGGATGTTCTGGAAGATATTGGTCGTGTTCAACGTGACTTCTTCTTAATAATTCCTTATTTACTTTTGTTGTTTATCTCAACAGTCATTTCAATATTGGGATATCTTTCATACCCGGCGTCTCCCTTTCTGGGTATCAAGCCACCGGTCTTACACTTCACATTCTTGAAGGTCACTTCCTTCATCCAATTTTCCTAATTTCTTACTTCCTTGTCTCCTTAGTCTATCCGCGTCTCATTATTTATCCTTCGAACTATCTCAAGGTTTCCTCGAATCCTCCCAACTTACAGGGGATAAAATATATGTATCTCTTATGCCTTCAACCATCAATTTTAACTCATGGTGAATCACCCTCATCCTGACGATTACATACTTTTCTATTTCTATTGCTACGAGTCTTTAGGGTTTCCTTATACCCAACTCCCTTATCATTCCTCAAACTCTATTGCCTTTATATTCCTTTCCACTTCCGTTTCTTTTTATTTTCCTTTCTCTTATCCTTATTTCATGAACCAACACAACATAAGCATTGATTTCAAACATCCCGTTATTCTGGATTCGTGTCCTCAGAACGAATCTTGACAACTTTTACAACTTAGATTCATAATTCATCATACTCGTCCGCCTTTGTTCTGGCTCTAAAGCTTTTACACTACCTCCATAACCTTGGGAAGTACTTTCCCGAAAACAACTGACTGAACTTTAATCAGTTTATTATAACCTCTGGCTTCGTGCCTTCCTTGGCCTTTTACCAGCGGGTGGCCTCTCTCTTAGGAGGGTAAGTGACAAAAACAATGTTTTGTGATTCGTCAATCATTTAGAATCTCAAATGATTCCTATATTTCCTTTAGCCAGGCTCTTGCCTCGACTGGGTCAGCTTGTTCCTTGGAACTCTGAGAGCTTAGCGACTTAAAGGTCCTGAATGAATTTCACACCACATTGTTTCCTCAAGGTGGTGGTTAGGGGTAAAAGTATAAGTTTTGTTTTAGGCAGGTCCATGGATTGCCCAATAGGAGTACCATCCTGGTTCTTCTTATCTTGCTCGACTTCTGTTTTCTCAGTCTAAATATTTCTTCCTATTCCCCATAATTGGGATCATCTTTTAATTTAAAATCCTCATTTTCCACTTCATTATATTCTGGGTTCCTTATATCTTAATTACGACCTCCCTGATTATCACATTCAAGGTTTGCCCATAATCTTATTCCTCCTGGGGCATAATGCTTGGAAAGAAAGAAAAAAAAAATTTGAGAATCTCTGGATATTTGTCTTACTTACGTTGCTTAAATCTTTCCCTCGTACAGTCCTTGCATGATTGCAAACTATGAATTCTCAAGTTCTATAAACTTCATGACACTATTAAGTTAACAATATGAACTTATCACAAACAAACTGATCTGTTGGGTCCCAATGTGTTTGTAGAAGGGGGGGTTGAATACAAACGTTACCAAATAATCGAGTAAAATGCGGAATAAAAAATGTGAAACAAAATTCAAGTTAAATAAAAATATTATTAAACTTGAAATGTGTTACAACAACTGTATCGATTACAAGGTATTAATCTCAAATCAATTATCTCAAATCTAGAATAAATTCGACATGAACTTTTTCTATTTTTGCAATAATTAGAATCAAATGCTAAACGCGATTTGAGATTAAGTTCTAGGGATTTTGATCCGCTAGATTATTACACAAGAACAAGATAAATAATTCTAGTGGTTTGGATTTAACATTAACAAACTAGAAATTGATCTTGAATTTCTGCAGATAAAAGATGATATTTTTCAGAGGCGGCTGCTTTCTTTTGTTCTTGTCTTGATTGAGAGAGAGTAATGATATGCTGCTTCTCTGCTTCTATTTAATCAATCAGCTGAATAGAATGTAATTGGCATGACAATCCTATAGCTGGCAAGACTTTCGGTAGGACAATTGAATGAACTAGCAAGACAATCTGAATGAACTAGCATGACAATCAGAATGAACTAGCAAGACAATTATCCTCCTAGAGTAACTTTCGGTATGACAATGGAAAATGGCCTAGCATGACAATCGGTATGACAATCCAGATTGTCATGCTAGTTCATTTCCATTTGTCTTGCTGATTTAATGCTTGAATTTAATCCAATTAAACTTCTGAAAATTCCTAAAATTAATTCAGAATTAATTAATCAATTAATTCAATTAATAAATAAATTATTCTTTGCAGATATAATTTATTTTCTTAATTAAATTAGATGAATTAATTAATTAATAGAGAATTAATTCTAGTCTTGAGCAGCAACCATTCTTCTGCAAATCTTCTGAAAATCACTGAAAATTATGAATCAATTCCACCACTTCAACGTTGACACTCGATGTACTGTCTGGTTCATGAGTGACTAACTTCCGTGACGTTTCTTCATGTCTTGACTCTGACACTTTGATTTTCTTCAGATTAAATCCTTGTAATTAATTGATACTCTGACGAGATCTCTGTCACTTGATTAAATCCACGATCTTGATTTATATCACTGAGGCATGATCAACTTCTTGAACTTCTTCCAGTGAATTAACTCCTCAAGTCTGTAGATGAACTTTGTTTCTGAATCCTTTGACAGATATTACTTTGCGAGATCTCTCTGACGGTCGATCCACTATTTACTTATTACATTCTTATTTGAGTTGAGTTGAATCCTCGAATATACAAATAGGCTATGACATATGACTTACAATCTCCCCCTATTTGTTTGTTAGACAATAACACACAAATACCTAGAGGATAACTCAACTAACAAATAAGAAAAAGATATAAATATACATGCAAAGTAAATAGTAGAAAAGTTCTGGACTAGATTTAACATTTTCCAGATTCCAAGTAGATGTTCCTCTAGACTGAACATATCTTCAAGTAGTTTCATCTTCTTTTGTACAACCACATTTCCTGTTGAGAAGCACATATCTCTCTTGCTTCTCCCCCTATGAGAATCAACTGATTAAAGAAGATCACCTTCATTTTACCACCTCTCCCGTACAATAGGATCCGCAGATAAAAACCAATGGTACTCCCCTAATAGCTTCTTCCCTTACTAGGAAATCACCTTGTGTTTACCACCTCTCCCGTACAATAGGATCCGTAGTTACAAACAACAATGGTGTGGTGTAGTGTACATATAGGATCTTTTTCTTCCTCCCTGCTATTTCTCCCCCTTAGTTGAGGAATCCTCCAAACTATTACTTAAGCTTTTATCTCCCCCTTAAAGAAGGAATGTATGCCGTCGTCTGAAGGAGTTCTCATATTTCACTTGGTTGGAAAAGAAATAACAAGTAGTTTCTCTTTCTTCCTCACTGTGAGTGTGTGATTGTGTTTTAGTGTACCTCACATGTGTTTCACTCTTCTCTCCACTCGTGTTTACACTCATTCTCACAAGTGTATCACTCCTCTCATAGCTCCAAAAATCAGCTGTACCTGCAAGGAAAATCACCTTAGCCATCCTTAAGGAGGTCACAGGTGGTGCAATGGGAGTTCACAAATCCCCATCCTTGTTAAACTCGTCAGATGAATCTGAGTCATAATTTACAAGTTACTAGTTTCCCTTTTAGGGTTCCAGATTTGAATTCTGGGAAGGTAAACAATGATCCAAAGAATTTAGCATAAAGATCAAAGTTCCCTTCTAATGTCTGTGAAGACATTTCCTTGTAACTTATCAGGTAATATCTGAATCATTGTCAACAAGTTGCCGATCTGCACCTATGTCAGATCCACTATCCGCAGATGCATCTAGGGGATTTAAGCCTGGGGAGGTAGACACTGACCACTGACATATGGCTTTTGGATCAGTATCCTCTCCTAACACCTGTAAAGGCAATTGGTCCACTAACGAACCTTGAACAATCGAATCTGACCTTAAAATGGTCGAAACTCTTGTTTTCGTCAACTCATCCTTTGTGTGTGTAACCTCTCCTTGTGCATCAAGAATTGATTATGTTTGAAGTGGTGACACTACATCGGATACCTTGGCCGACAGGCAAAATTCAATAGACTCACCCTGTTGAGAGAATGAATCTAGTAACTGTTTTTGTGCCTTTTCAGCCATTACATCTTTTTGAGAAGATGTATGGGGGCTAGCAGTTGTCTCGGTTTAAATACTACTCATCTATGTAGGAGACAGAGCTACTGGGTTGACTACAGAACCTTCCTTATGTGGTGCACTAAGGCACTATCTCCCTCACGCTCATTCATACTACATTTAGTGGTAAGAGAGTGTTGGTTGGTTCTGTTTTTGTGTTTGTCTTTACAGTCTGGGATAGACGTTGTGGGTTTTCAACCTCATGACTGTTAATGAAAGAAAGTCATTGGAGACTAAACCTGTAACACAGAACATATGGTAATAGAGAGAAAATGATTTACAATAGTGATTTCAAAATATTTTACATGAAATAAGAAATCACTAATGTAGAAAGAAGTTTGATTTTGTTTTTCAATATGAATGAGTTTTTGATAAAACATTGATCACTTAGGGTAAAGTCTAAGTAATTCTCATTCATGTCAAAAGCTTACAAATATCTGCAACATAATGTTAACAAGATATCATTGACCGATACTTGTCAAGTACTTTAGATACTAATTGTTATATTGCATAATTATGACGACTCTACTAGTTCATATAAAATTACAATTTCTGTTAGAGTGCCATACCATGTCCTTGACGATTGCTTGAGCAGTATACTAGTTCATACCAACCTGAAGTGAGATTGTGAAGAAGAAATTGCATAGTCCAATAGATCTGCAGCTGCAAAGTCCATGAACTGTGGTGCACTGACTTCCTCTTTTAACTCACCAACCAGGAGTACACTTGTACACATCTTACTAGAGTTCAATTCCAAGTGTAATGTGCAGCAAGTGTCTAATATGTCGTAATATTCTCAAGTCTCGTCACTGGTGCTATATGTTAGATACTGCTTCCTGATAATAACCTAGCACAAAATACAAAATTACAATGATAACATTCCCAGCTTGCAAACAGCCATATCCCTCAGATAAACCTTTGCTGTTATCTCCAAAGGTAACCATGGGGCCAGCTTTCTCAACCACATTTGATAGCAGGGCTCTATCTCCGGTCATATGTCTTGATGATCCACTTGTCAAGAATCCACACTACCGGTTACACCTGTATACTGCCCTGCACTTCAAATGGATTAGACCTTCTTCGGAACCCAAACTTGGTTGGGCCCGGCATACTTGTAGAACTGTCCTTTGTCAGACAAAACAACATTTTTAATTTTAATGGTCTCAACATTCTCAATGACTGAACATTTGACCTTGTAAACAGCCTTAACAAATTTCTGTTTAAGCTTAGGCACAAATGTCTCCTTTCTAGCCTTAGAAGGACTAGCAGTCTTAGACCTATCATGCTTCTTGTTATTCACATGCTGACGAGGAGTAGTCTTATCATTAGACACATGCTTACCATTAAAATAAGCATACATCATATTAAAAGCACAAGACATACAATTAGCAACACCACATGCTTTATGAGAGTGATTAATAGCAGGTAATTTATGCATGGTAGACATGGCATTATTGTTATCCAACTCATGTGTGTCTGAGTTAGTCTCAGTTGCTTTCACAACTTTGACTGGAACTTTCGACTCACTTGACTTGGAAACAATCTTCTCATTAGCATGATCTTCAGCACGTATTTCTTCATGAATAACAGAAGAGGTCGCATCAAATGGTTCAGCAATTGATGCTTTATAGAGGGGTTCATCAACACCCTTAAGCACATGTGGTACTTCCCTCCCTTTAGCACATACATGAGGAGGGGAGTTTATGCCTAATTCTCCAATAGCAGCATTGTAATCATAACCTATTCCAGATGTTTGATTAACAGCTTGCTTACTGTAGAACTCTTTAGCCTTCGAACAAGAATTGAAGTAGGCTCTAACCTTAGTCTCAAGACCGGTGATCTTGTCTTTGAGAATAGTTTCGAGTTTTCTATAACAGTCAACTCTATTCTCTAGAAAAGATACCTGTTCTTTTAATTTGTCTTGATTAATATGCACAAGTCTTAATTCATTGACCTCTTTCTCAAGGTCTGTGATCTTTAAACTTAACAGTTCATTATCACGACGTGCACAATCTAAGTTACCTCTTAGATGATAAACCATTTCAGCATCAGAAAGTTTTACCTCTATTCTTGACGATGAAGCTTTTCCATCAATAGCCATAAGAGCAAGATTTCCTTCATCTTCATCTTCACTGTCAGTATCATCCCAGCTTCTTCCCTTTGCCAGATAAGCCCTTTCAGAGTTCTTTCTTACTTGCTTTGGCTTCCTACATTCTGTGGCAAAGTGTCCCAACTCATTGCAGTTATAGCATCTAATGGTGCTTCGATCAACCATCCCTGTTTTGTACCCACCACTGCTGGTGTTAGAGGATGAAGATCCACCTTTCTGGAATTTGTTGTAGTTGGACTTGTACTTAAGCTTGGGATTCCTCCTGAATCTGACATGGGAGAATCTCTTGACAATTTAGGCCATTGATTCATCTTCCAATTGCTCCAGCTCTTCCAAGGAATAAAAATCATCACTTGATTGATTTGTAGTAGGAGGATCATATTCTGCTACTAACTCATTTTCCTCACCCTTGGAAAACTGTACCATTCTTTCTAACTGTTGAGATTGTTGTTGTTGTTGACCTTCAGCTACAAGTGCAGTAGATGTGCTGACCATTCTATCCTTCCCGTAGACTTCCTTCTGTTGAATCTGCTCCAACTCATAGGTTTTTAACACTCCATAGAGCCTGTCCAAAGAAATCTCACTCAGATCTCTAGCTTCTCTAACGGCAGTGATTCTATGTTCAAGATGAGCTGGCAGTGTTAAAAGGAACTTTTTGTTGACCTCCCTGATTGAATAATACTTTCCATTGATGTTCAGGTTGTTGATCAACGCATTGTACCTCTCAAACACTTCAGTAATTCCTTCTCCTGGATTTGATTTGAAATGTTCATATTCAGAGGTTAGGATTTCCAACTTGTTCTCCCTAACTTCCTCTGTGCCTTCATTAATCACCTTAATAGTTTCCCACATGTGTTTGGAATTTTTACAGTTCATCACATGTCTGTTCATCAAGGGATCAAGGGAATCAATTAATATTAATTGAAGGCTGGCATCCAAGGAGGCTTCTTCCTTCTCAGCAGGAGTAAAATCTTCAGGCTCTTTTGGATAGGTTCTAGCTTCAGTAGTCACCACACCATCTATTATTACCTCCGGTTCAATAACCATCGGAGTTTTTATACCCTTCTTTAACAAGTTTGAATATTTGGGATTTGCAACTTGTAAAAATAATAGCATCTTCTTCTTCCACATGATATAATTCTTTTTATCAAATTGTGGAATTTTAACGGTTCCAACTTTATGTGAAGTCATTATGAATTTTTGAATAAATAAAAATTCAAGGAGTTGAAAAATCACAAAAGTCTAGGATCTTGATTTGTTCGTTAATCAGAAGGCTCTGATACCAATTGTTGGGTCCCAATGTGTTTGTAGAAGGGGGGGTTGAATCGGAATAAAAAATGTGAAACAAAATTCAAGTTAAATAAAAATATTATTAAACTTGAAATGTGTTACAACAACTGTATCGATTACAAGGTATTAATCTCAAATCAATTATCTCAAATCTAGAATAAATTCGACATGAACTTTTTCTATTTTTGCAATAATTAGAATCAAATGCTAAACGCGATTTGAGATTAAGTTCTAGGGATTTTGATCCGCTAGATTGTTACACAAGAACAAGATAAATAATTCTAGTGGTTTGGATTTAACATTAACAAACTAGAAATTGATCTTGAATTTCTGCAGATAAAAGATGATATTTTTCAGAGGCGGCTGCTTTCTTTTGTTCTTGTCTTGATTGAGAGAGAGTAATGATATGCTGCTTCTCTGCTTCTATTTAATCAATCAGCTGAATAGAATGTAATTGGCATGACAATCCTATAGCTGGCAAGACTTTCGGTAGGACAATTGAATGAACTAGCAAGACAATCTGAATGAACTAGCATGACAATCAGAATGAACTAGCAAGACAATTATCCTCCTAGAGTAACTTTCGGTATGACAATGGAAAATGGCCTAGCATGACAATCGGTATGACAATCCAGATTGTCATGCTAGTTCATTTCCATTTGTCTTGCTGATTTAATGCTTGAATTTAATCCAATTAAACTTCTGAAAATTCCTAAAATTAATTCAGAATTAATTAATCAATTAATTCAATTAATAAATAAATTATTCTTTGCAGATATAATTTATTTTCTTAATTAAATTAGATGAATTAATTAATTAATAGAGAATTAATTCTAGTCTTGAGCAGCAACCATTCTTCTGCAAATCTTCTGAAAATCACTGAAAATTATGAATCAATTCCACCACTTCAACGTTGACACTCGATGTACTGTCTGGTTCATGAGTGACTAACTTCCGTGACGTTTCTTCATGTCTTGACTCTGACACTTTGATTTTCTTCAGATTAAATCCTTGTAATTAATTGATACTCTGACGAGATCTCTGTCACTTGATTAAATCCACGATCTTGATTTATATCACTGAGGCATGATCAACTTCTTGAACTTCTTCCAGTGAATTAACTCCTCAAGTCTGTAGATGAACTTTGTTTCTGAATCCTTTGACAGATATTACTTTGCGAGATCTCTCTGACGGTCGATCCACTATTTACTTATTACATTCTTATTTGAGTTGAGTTGAATCCTCGAATATACAAATAGGCTATGACATATGACTTACATGATCTGAACTGAAAGGAACAAATATATACATAACCATTTGTTCGAGGTACAACAACTGAACACATGAAAGAGAATTACATCATTTGGCCTGATCGCTCCTATCCCAAAAGTACTACCACATATAATCATCTAGTTATTAAAAACTAATCATTCATAACTTAGGCTGATCCTCCAAAAGCAGTGCTACATGAAGTTCTTGTCAGATTGCTCAGACTCTGCACACTATTATGGATCAAGAAATGCGGGAACGCACGACATCCCTAACCTGCTCCATTAAAGCGGTGATGAGGTCTAGGATAGTTGCAAGTAGATCTGGATCAATCTGACCCTCAAGATGGCCTCTAGCTGTAACACGGGTGGTAGCCTCAATCCTTTCCATGCTATGAGCTAATCCTGCCGGAAGTACCCCACCCTCAATCCTCAGTGCAGTAAGTAGATCCAACAGATCACTCCTAACATTACGGGCCTCAGACAGGCCACCCAAAGTCATATAATAATTGGAGATAAGAGAAGCCTGAGTGGTAGCATCTAGCAGTCCATGGGGTGCAGGTGGTGCAGGCCCAGGGGATCCAAATGGATAACCAAGCACGGTATCAGGTGACAATGGTGCAGGAGATAAAGGTGCCATTTCCTCAGTAGGTGCTGGGCTCTGTACAGGGGAGGGAACAGGAATTGGTGGAACCTCATGGATGTCTTCAGGAACCTCGGGAAGAGGGTCTGATACTGGTATAATTGGTGTCATGGAAGGCCCCACTCCTTCTGCCCTCATTAACCCTTGTGCCCTTGGTAACTCTTCGTCCTCTAGTGCCACCCTCACAGCCATTCTAGCTCTGGTAGTCGCCCTGACTACGGTCATCAATACCTCAGCGGTCCTCTCTTCATTCCCGTCAGGATCCCCCACAAGATCCTCCTCAGCAACAATCCCTTCTGGGATAACATCCTCAACCGCAACATTCTCAATATGAATCTCATCCGGTCCCTCGTTAGGGTACTCTATCGGATTCACAATTTGATCTCCAACATGTAATAAAACATCCTCATGCTGATGCTCCTGAACCTCAGGGTTCGGTACCCCGCTGCCCTATACGAGAACGAACTATGTTACTATCATAATATTTATAAGGGTTCCCATAAGGGTTTTAACTATCAGTACTACGTTAGGTAGTCCGACTATGAACTTGGCAAGAGTTCTTATTATCTTAGTGAACTTATTATCTTAACAACACATCATCTCTGAGGTTTATAACGCTTAGCTCTGATACCACTTCTGTAACACCCCCAAATCCGGGGTCGGGGATCCGGGTTGTCACGAGTTCCATTTCCCTTAATAACAATCAACTACTCTGTACTGTGACCCCACAATAAACACACACACCACAAGTTCTAGTCTCAGAGATGAATATCCAAAAATAACACGAGTCATTTTATTTCAAAATTATATGCCATTACACCTTAAAAGGGTTTCTGAATAAATTTACATTTCTTTGCCATTATTACAATTCATATAGATACATAAGTCTGGTACATCAGAAGTTGAAAGTCTAGCCTATTGGTAATTTCTACCTCAGCTACAGCGGCATCAACGCTTCGAGAAAACTGCGGAACGTTTCCTAACCGCTTACGAATTGAAAGTTTGGTCCTGTTCATCTTTTCTATCTGTTGTTGTGTGATGAAAGAAGAAAGCAAGGGTGAGCAACAAGCCCACCAAAATAATATGTATAATAATTTACAATATATGAGCATTCTTATAGTACTCAAGAAAGTCTTGGTTAAGAAGAAATGAATCAAGTTGATATCTTAACGTGACCAAGTCGCAAAATATTCAGTATATACATACATATATACTTTTCACAATCTTTGAAATCCTCTGACATGTATAATATACACAGAGTTCCAGTTTACAACTGTATAAAAATATCGTTGCAAGGTGATCTCGTATATCTAACCTTGTCTCAACGTTTTTCTGAAAATCTTTGACATGCACAAGATAATCATTTACTAGATATAAGTTTAAAAGATGAAGTTACAAGATACTCCAATATACTTATATCTTTTCCGAATACTACTTGAACTATCACCGTTCAAGTTATAATTAGTTCATCACATATATGAAGCTACAAGGCATAACTTGTATAGAATCAATTTTTGAAATATCATTCAAAAGAAATGAAGTTACGAGATACTTCATTCAATAGGAACACCATTATAACTGTTTGACCCTGTCAATGCTTCGGCAACCACCCATTCGTAGCCTTTCAATCGAAATGCTACGGGTAGTGTTGCAGAATTATCCAACTAGATGATGAACTCATTACGGGAGTTTGTCGCGCCAGGAAGACCACTTACGATGATCAGTCGCAGTAGTACAACCCCACCATTTTCTACATGTAGAGGAGAACCTGTCGGATTTACTTGTCAACCGAACACTGGACTCCTAAGGAATGGATCGTCTTAGCGGAACTTCCAGGCCATTTGGGCCAATATAATTAGGCTGGGCCGGCGCCACCCGACCACTTACGCCACTCCTAGTTCAGATGAAATCCATGACTCTGAAACGTAAAGCTCGTCCCCACTTTCTCCAAGTAGAAACTTGTTGATACGGCTCCACCAAGACGTCGTATCTAGTTGGAAAGGAAAACTCACCGATATTTCCCAGGCGATGCCTGTTAATGGATTAACTTGTTCCAAGAATTTTACTTCCCGAGTATTGGGTAAGTAATCAAAAACTTTTTTATCAAGACAGCAACCTTGTTGCGAATATAAAACCCACCACAGAGCCGGATCCCTCAGGTTTTGAGCAAATATTTAAATCCCCTTTGAAAGGAAGATCTTAAATATAAAAATGAGTTTTGGGATCCGCTCTAACTTTCAAAATCATTTTGAAGACTCGCAAAACATTTTTAGGAATGTTTGGAGTGATGCTGATTTAATAAAATAAATCAGTCCCAATATATTAGGAAATATCTGAATATTATTATTTAAATAATATTCCATAAAGAATAATCTTTATAAAAATAATTGAAGTAGAAGTTGTAAAACTTATACTTGAAATGAATATTAAATATCCAAAGATATACTTATACGAAAGTAATATCTTTATTTGAATAATCAAAAGTAAGTTTGATTATCGACACATTATTCTTTAATAAAATAAAGAATAATAATTATATAAAGAATCGGAGTCATAAATCCTCGAATGAATATTCAAAATAATATTCATTAATAAAATAAACGGAGTCATAAGCCCTCCAATGAATATTCAAAATAATATTCATTAATAAAATAAAGTTATCGAATAAACCTTATTCGAATAATAGTTTTGAAAACTATATCTATCTATATATATATAAATATATATATATATATATTATATTCGGGAACATCGACTCCCGGTTTTAGAAAAATATTTACCTTTGGGTCCCCTATACTAAGGGTATACGCAAATACCGCTATCTCTAGCATAGGTATTATCAACTGAATCAACAGATATATGTATCAAGAATACGAAACAGGCATGCATATATACCATATCACATGCTACAATATATCGCAAGAATTTGCTAAATAACCATTATGCATCTATCACAAGATCATGCATGTATAAATGTATACATCACAACAACAGTATAACGGATAGAAAACTTGCCTGAGCGACTGGGGGTTAAAAATGGCTTGGGACGAGTCTGGTAACCTATAAACAACATATAAGTTGGGATTAGACCAAAGTCACTTATAAATCTATACTTTAACCAATTTAGACTCTAACGCTCGCTTTGCGCTTACTGATTCTCTTTTAGGTCTTTAACCTATGTTTCAAAGTAAGGCGAGGGGTAATGATTCGTTCGCGAAATGTCGTTACTTAAAACGACCGTTTCTCCTAAACCATACATCGGAATCAAACGAACTACATATCAAAACGAAGCTCGTAACATGAACTATCTAATCATGGCAATGGTCAAAACTTAGAAGTCAGTTCACGGGTCCTAATGTTAAGAACAAAAACAGCCTAAAGTAAATCGGACATTACGACGGCTATGTTTACGCGATTACCCAATTTTAAACCACTCCAAATCATCTCACAATCAACCCACAATCACAACCCAATCAAAACTCCATTCATACTTCATCATAACAGCCCCAATAACTCCACATTATCAATTTATACTATTCTTAAACATGACTTTAAACTACACTTAAGTTCATTAATCAACAATCCAAGAACTACCACTCCAAAAGCTTCACAAAACCTACTAATCTCTACATTCACAACAAACAAGCCTCTCATGAATTATAACAACAAAACTAAACCTAATTACTCAAATAAAGTTAGGGTTTGGAGGGGTTATACCTTCCTTGGAGAGTGGAGAATCAAGTAACTAGCTTGAAATCACCCTTAAAGTCCTTATCCAAGCTTAATCTAAACAAAACTTCAAGAACAAAAATTTTAGTTCTTGAAAAACACTATTCACCATCTTCTTTCATGATTTTTAGGAAGAGATTATGAATGATTTAGGAGCTCAAACTTATAGGATATCCATAACTAAGCATAAGGAGTCTTGGATAATTACCTTGCTAATTAACAAAGCTTGGAACTAGGATTTTGATTTTCTTGCTTTGGAAAAGAAGAAAAAGCCGAGAGCTTGTTGAAGAATGGTGAGATAATTTTGTGTTTTTGGTGAAAATGAATTGTTGGCTTGGTTGGTTGACAATTTGATTTGTTTTGTTACCTTTTTACCATGGTAATTTTTGTGTGGTTCTAATTCAACCAACAACACACTTTGCTTGGTCATGCTTATGTCACCATGTAATGTCACCCTCCCTCCTTTGTCCTCTTCTTATTGGTTTGATGACATCATCCCCACTAATCTCTTTGATTAGCTTTTAATTATTTGGCTAATGACCGCTGATCTGTTATACGGTTCGCTTAACTTTTGTTTTCGTTTATCGTTTGAGGGATCATACCCGGGATCTTATTACTTAGGTTCCCTTAACCTTTCTCAATACATTATATTCCTTTTATGATCCTCAGTTAAAATTCTTGAATTTAAATCCTTTTTATCCTGTTACCTTATACTCAATTCTTTCGATATCTGGTGGATTTTAGGGAAAAATCAAAAGGTTCAAATTTGGATTCTGACGATCTTTACATACACTTATATACCACATAGAGTACTAATAATATCCCAGAAGATCAATAAAAGAACCCTTACATAGTGTGGCATGAAAAGTTTTCTTATTCAGTATAATCAGCAAAACACTATTCATAAGGGTTTCAAAAATTCCAAAATTTGGGGTTATTACATTAATTCTCCCACCATAATTGATAAAGTCCATTAACTAAGTCAGCTCATCAGGGGTTGGTACCTCCACCAGATTCTCAGTTGGCATCCCCAAAGCTCTATTCACATATTTGTCATTGAATTCTATTCGTTGGCCTCCAATTGTGCATGTCACCACCAGAGAGAGAGTTGTTGTTAACGTCAGTCCTCACTACAACTGTAGTCCAGAATTCATGCAGGACATCTAGATACAGTACTGGATTTGCAGTCAAAGCACCTGCAAGATAGGATTTAGACAGCAGCTTCACACACCCCTTGAAACTATCAGGAGCTTGGTTTACATCAGTGAAAGCAAGATAGTTGATTCCTTTCTCTGGGATAGATGTCCTAGCAACATTTTGGGCCATAGTTAATTGATGAGAATGAATGGGTAAGAAAAATTTCTGAGAAAGGATGAAAAACGAGAGAGAAAACAGTTTTGAATTGAGAGCTAGGTCACTTTAGATCCCGAAAGCTGTAAGTAGGAGTTTGTATCGAGAAGTCTGGGTATTTATAGTAAAAGTAGATGACTTGTCGAGAACTCAAAAATAGACATTTAAAGTTTGTCTATCGAGAAGTCATTTTGAGAAGTGAAGTACATGTTGAGAAGTCATTTTAAATTACTCTTATAGAGAACTCAAACTTGACTTATCAAAATATCAAATAAATACTCAGTTTGTCCAAAAAGTGGACTGAACTAATTCTAACTTTTACTTGGATAAATTCAAAATAAAATTAGAATAAATTTTCCAAAAGTATTTTACCCAAATATTTTATCAATTTAAATTATCTCAGTTCTGAGTTATTGATAAAACAAGAATTGTACTTGTAGAGATCTCTGTGAATGAACACGATTAGAGAACTCTACAAGGACTTATCGATAAGTCATTTTAAACTTATCGAGAAGTCACTCGAGAAGTCAGTAAATTGACTTATCGAGGACTCACTCGAGAAGTCCTAAACTGAGTTGTCGAGAAGTCAATTTATACTTAATCGAGAATTCAGTTTTCTAAATACTTTTGGTTATTGTAATTCTGCATTGTGTTAATTTTACATATTAAGAATGTTAATTAACAACTGAGCAGTTTACTTAGAATTTGAAAAATTCCAAGTTAATTGTATTTGAAAAACAAATATACAGAGATTTCTGAAATATTTATAATTCATATTTAAGTTAATTTCCAATTTAATCAAATTAATTTTGATTTACTGGAGATTAATCTGCTGCAAAACATTTGTTGAGTTCTTGCCTTAGGATGAAGAGTTTAGCAATCCAATTTCACTTACAAATCTAGTGAAAGTTGCTTCATCCAAAGGTTTAGTAAAAATGTCAGCTAATTGTTTTTCCGTTGGTACAAAAATGAGCTTAATGCAATATCAGGATACAGGTCTTTGAAGGAAAAAGTTGACACCTTCCACTGGAACTCTTTTTGTCAGCCCTCCATCTAGCAAAATTAGTATCTGTGAGACCAACAACTCCAGAACTGATTCCCTTGGGATATCATAATCCCAAGTTGAGCTTCTTTTCAGTATCTGAAGACCCTCTTTCTCCCTCTGAGGTTGTGCACTCAAACTCAGTTATATGAGATGAGCTTCCATTTCAATGATTCTCTTGTTGAGTAGTTTCTTCATTTCCTTAGTCTGGCAGATTACACAAACTTCAACTTGAGCAAGCTCCATCTTTAGGCATGTCTCTTACCAACTCCTTTTTGACAAGGTGTTAATTTTCTTGAAAATCAAGTGAGACAGATTTTTAAGCCAGAGCTTGTTTATTTCTCCTGATTCCTTAGTGTAGAAGCAACAAATACCATCCATATTTGTTGAGTCAAAATCTTCAACAAACAAGCTTCCTTTCCTTGCTCCTTTCAAAGCAACTTCACCAGTTTTCTTGCTGATAACACTGCATTCTCCTTGTTGAATAAGACTTAAGACCATTTTCTACAATATGCTAATTCTGAAAAGACTCACTTCAAGATCAGCTATCAGTGCTACATTAACAATATTTTCAGAACAATCTTGCCATATCCCATTTTAAATCCTTTGTTGTTGTCTCCAAAGGTCACCAATGGGCCAGCTTTCTCCTCAAACTAGGGGTGCCAAAATCTGACACGACCCGAAACCTGACACGAACCCAACCCGCAAAAGTACGAATTAGGGTCGAGGATTTTGACTTTCGGGTCGGGTTCGGGTTGGGTAAAAATTTACCCGAAAAAATCGGGTCATTTTCGGGTTGACCCGAAATACCCGAATCCGACCTGTTTATTTAAATAATTAATATATATATATTATATATATATAAATGGTAGGCTATATTTCATAAATCATTTGTAATATTGTGTTTTATTATATTTTTATTTTTTATATTAATTTGGCATAACATTTTAGTTTTGTAATGATATAAAATTTTTTTTTAATTTTAATTTTATTATTTTTTTCTAAATTTTGGGTTATTTCGGGTCAAACAGGTCAATTTTGGGTTACTCGGGTATCTACCAGGTTGGGTTCGTGTCACAATTTTTGAACCCGTTTCGGATCGGGTCGGGTTCGGGTCTGACTAAAAAAAATCAGGTGCATCCAACCCGACACGAACCCGACCCAAAACCCGAAATTGCCACCCCTACCTCAAACTGTGATAGCAGGGCTTTACCACCAGTCATATGCCTGGAACATCCACTGTATATGATCCAGATGACTTACTTCACTTGCCCTGCACACAATGAGTCTTAAGTGTGTTTGGAAACCCAAGCAGTGTTGGGTAGTTTCTTCTTGGTAACTTGTCCAGTAGAAGTAGAATGAGTAGTTTTAGAAGAAACAAAATTCAGTGATTGTTGTGCATGTTTTCCTTCTGATGTGGACTCATTTCTTGATTCTTTAATGTTACGCCCCCAACTTGAAAAGACATATTATGCAAATTATTACAATAGTTAACAAAAGAAAGTAAATACAACCAAATCCAAGATCTTACAGTTTAGGGTTCGGAACAGCCCAACACTATTAACTATTACAACCTGATTTTTAATATCGATTCCTCACACAAAAGTATCTCTTATTCTACCTGAGCTCGAACATACGCATCGGCATCACAAGTCTTACGTGTTGTCTGCTTGAATCTAACCATAGCTGCTAGCTGTAATATCAGGGTGAAAGCAAGTAGTGAGCCAAATGTTCAACAAGTGCTATAATATACAAAACATAAATCGAGAAATAAGAATAATTATGTGAAGGTAGAGTTATTAATAACAAGAGAAGAACTTTTGAGTGATGGCATCATTTGTTTAAATCAAAACATTTCCAAAACCATTCCTTAATCAAAAACCATTTTATGACGCTACGGATTACAGCCAGTTATCAGCCGCGAAGTAATCCCGAACCTCGTTGGGTTCTAAAACATTAATGGGATCCCTAGGCAACTTTTAAGCCTACAATTTAAGTGCGGAAAGGACTTGCGTCTCAGTCCAGATCCACTATTTAAAGAAAACATTTGTCCCCCTTTGGGACTGAAAATCCAAATTTTAAATCATTTCAAAAACTGATGCCGATTGACAATTAATTTCTTAAACAGTAAACATCTTTATCAAGGGTTATAGATCCACTTTGAAACACTCGGAATATATCCACTAGGGCCATGATCCACTAGACTTTACCTTATCAGGGTAATTGAAAGGTTTCTATTTACAAGGACTTTGACAAGGAGATTTAGTAAGGCTATCGGATAATATGAAAGAGTAATGTCAGACTAGGCTTAAAGCAATGGTTTCAGATGAGGTATAGGTATTGAAATACAAAGAAGGTGAGCATCAATGGTTCCATGTATGATATTGGTATTAAATACGAAGAAAGTGATCATCAGCTCAAGGTATAAGAGGGTATTATGTTTTAGGGTAAGGATAAGGTTATCAAACAATCATTAACAATCTTTAAGGAATGACTGACTTTTAGGCTTCAAGCTGAGGATACTGGGTGTAACTTACACATGGTTCAACATCACAATTACTTGGGTATACTAGCATAATATGACATTTTGATCTACTTGCATAAAAATCTTCAAATAAGGTTAAATTACTTGCAATAGACACTTGAGGGTTTATGGCATTTCTATATAATACGAAGATAGATTTGAAAACCACTTGGTCCATGTATATCAAGGTAAATCAGAATACTCGCATCATATATAGGAACTAGTTAACACACACTTGCAGTATAAATGAAAAAGGCAGGTTGAATCACTTGCCTTGAAAAAGGCTGGACTGGACTGGCAGGTAGGAGCAACTGTTAGCTTTACTCAACTTTTATGGAAATTTTACCCTCGTCTAGAGATCCTACACAAATAATAATAACCTCACTATAATATATTCTCACCAACTCAACCTATTTGTAAAACGAAGTTAAACACGATGGCACTTAGGCCTATATGCACACAATTTATAATCACCTTATAAGCATAATAGTACACATAGCCACATATGCTCACATACCATATTTAAGTACCAAATAATATCACACACGCCATATTGCGACACTAGGCTTGGATGATCCCGCTCCACATACTTAAGTTACTTGGTCGCTAAACTAGACAAAATCTCCAAATTTTGGCTTCCTAACTCGAAGTGCCTTTACTAAACCATCCAATTCCTATTGACCCTAACTTGGGCCTTTCACTCTACTGACTTTATGCTATCTTGCAACTATGGCGGTCAACCTAGGCCTCACTCATAAGTGCTCTAAAACTATGTGGTAAGTGAAGGTGCTTATTATGGTAAATTTCAGAATGACATCTAAGGTTTCTTGGGTGTATTTGACACTCTTACACTTCAAGTTTACCTCCAAAACTTCTACACTAGATTCTTCTGATCATAAGGAAACTCCCAAACTTGATGTGGCTCAAGGGCTAAATTCCATGATTCCCCTGTTTTTCTGGGCAGAAAAGGTCCTAACTTGAACTAACTTGTGACACAATATTCTAACTCAAATTCTATGAACTATGGCTGGAAAAACTCCTCTGACATTCCCTATAACTAAGGCCCAACAGGGCCTAATGAGGGCCTACCTATGACATGGTCAAAACTTCCCATTTCTAAGTTGCAACAAAACTGTCCTCTGCTGGACAGATTTGGTGTTTCCACTCGTGTACCTAACCAAACATCTTACAAACCCCCAAAAAACACCTAAAACCTATTGTATACTCCTAGTGCTAGCTTCTGGTGGCTTGGGCCTCAAAGTGCACAACAATGACAAGGTCAAATCTCACTCTAAACCTCAGGGTACCAAACTGATTTTTCTGCAGAAACTAATACTCTACTTTTACCAAGGTTCTTACTTAACAAACCCAACCAACAACAACCAAAAACCCAAACCAAACCTTAACTAAGGTGTCCTACTGAACTAACTACCTTACACTCAATATAAGCTTAGTGGAGATCATCCTTACCTAAGGTGTAACATAGCAAAATAAAAGTTAACACATTACACAAATTACAAATCATCAAGTTTTTGAAAACAACAAGTTATACTTTCTTTATAAATATAAACGATTTAACATCACATGTTAAGGAGAACAAATCTTAATCAATATCTTAACTCAACTGAAATTATAGCTTACTAATTAAAAATCAATCCAAATGTTCAAGAACTTCCGAAAATCAAGAGTGGTTTACATGCATGCATGCATGCCTTCGAATCTTACAAGCCAAAACAACATGATTTCCAAATAAATTTTTCATCATAAACCAACATGCAAGCCTAACATGGATTATAACTAAATGATCATCTAGCATGCAAAAGGGTTTTATCAAGTTTCTACTACAAAATTCATGTTATCATCACAAAAACACACACAAATAAAATAAGGCAACAAAACACCATCCATTCGGCTCCTATCAAGTCATGGTCGAATGGATTAGGGTGAAAACAACATTTGCATAAGTGTAACACACTCATGTCTAGCCATTCTCAACCCTATG
This sequence comes from Apium graveolens, assembly GCF_009905375.1. Lineage (NCBI taxonomy): Eukaryota > Viridiplantae > Streptophyta > Magnoliopsida > Apiales > Apiaceae > Apium > Apium graveolens. Next base: position 95,069,444 of record NC_133654.1, read on the forward strand.
ATACTATAACTCATGGTGAAAGCCTTAGATTCACAAGAATCAAGGATGTTCATTTTGAGTTTAACAAAAACACCACCATGCAAGGTCAAAATATAGGTTTTTCACTCTAAACTTCTTGGATTATGAATTATCAAGATATAGGAAGTAACATTTACTTGAATGGAAGTTAGGTGCTTGAATGAAGAATGAAGAAAATGGAGGGGGTAGTGCTTCGGCCAAGAGGCCGAGAGGGAGGAGAACCGAGAGGGAGTGAGGTGGAGAAAAGGGAGGGTGAAGTGGTGGAGTGGAAATGGAGTGATCATCACACTTGGGTTTGTTTTTATGTCTTTAATTTGACTAAATGTGAGTGGATTTAGGAAATGATAAGAGTAACCCTCTAGCTAAAGTTTGGCCATTTTGCATGCAAGGTCAAGGAGGTAATTTGGCTAACAAAATGTGAGTTAGTGGGGTTGGAAATGTCTTCTTTGCCCTTTGGTTGAATGGAAGAGTATTTGCATGCAAGGGTAACTATGTAATTTGCTAATTACTAAACAACTAATTTTCAAAGATTTACTTTTATAAAATAAAATAAAAGTTCAAAAATTATAAAATTTATACCATAAAATAACTTGGATTTTTAGAAATTTTATGAGATCACTTTTGAAATTTGTGAATGAAATAAGTTTTAAAAGATAATTTTCCAAGGCATAGAATATTCTTTATAAATAAAAAATAAGGGCAATTAATAAAACTCTTGCTTTGAAAATTTTATAATCTACATAAAGCAATTTATAACGCAGCAAATTCCATTCACACAAACGTACAATCATTAAGTATATTTATAATCAGCTCTAATATTATACAGAGTTCACAAATAATATTACACAAAATGTCGGTCGTAACATTTAAGGTCTACTCTCAGTTTGTGGCAACTCTTCATTACCTTCATGTTGCAAGGAATGCAGTCAAACTTGTCACAGAATGAATAGGGATCATTAGACTTTGCTTCATTGTATTTGCAAGTTCCTTCAGCTGGCTTGCTAACAACCTTTTTAAAAGGTGAGTTAGATGATTTGAAGAGCCGCATTTTTCACACTTCTTTCTAGGATCATTTGCAACATAAGCAAAGTTATTGCTTTTGTTTATCCCTATTTTCCCATTTTTATTTTTCTTTCTCTTTCTTGTATCTTCAGTTTTGGTTTCTTGAACAGGAGTCTTGGGACTTTGTTTGTTCATGAGCTTCTCTTTAGTATTGGAAGACTGAACTGATTCTTCGGTTTTCTTCTCTTTATCTTCATCAATAATTTCTTGCTCGATAATCAATTCTTCTTCACTGAAGTTAACTACACATGCTTTGAATATAGGTGCATTAACCTTTTTCAAAAAGGTTGGAGCATTCTCAGTCTTCTTTGTTTTCCCTTTGTCACCTACAGTTCTCTTTTTGTCACTCATGTCATCATAGTCAATGCCAATAGCAATGTTTGCACATGGCTTATTTTTCTCATGATACTGTCCGACCAGTTCATATGCATTTCCGAAAGATTTCATCTTTACTTCATTCTTTTCTAGCTTCTCCCTTAACATTACTTCAATTTCATTTGCACACTTGAGCTTGTTCTTGAGATAAGCATTTTCTTGTTTTAAAGCTTCAAGCTCAACTAGCAACAATTCAGTTTCTTGCTTCTCACTCTCGAGCTTCTTATTTATCTTTGTTAATCTGCTAACTTCTTCATTAGCAGCAACCATGCTTGTGTGAATGTGAAATATTTTTGTGCTCATCTTTTCAACAGTTTCCTTATATTGATTCATGTTTAAATCAATAGTGGTAAGAGTTGGTGTCTGTGCTTTTGTTGAGGATGATTCACCTTGCTCTAAAGCCATTAGAGCATAGTTTCCAACTTCCACATCTTCATCATTATCTGAATCATCCCAACTCTTTCCCTCCGCAATGTAAGCTTTGCTCTGTTGCTTTCGTCAGAAGAGCTTCATACTTTGCTTCCAGTTCAAGATAAGCTTTGTCTTTATTTGCCTTCTTAGGTTTCCTACATTCTGTAGCAAAGTGGCCTAGTTCATCACAATTGAAGCACCTTATATTAGATTTATCAACAGATCCAGTTTTGTAACCACTCCTGCTGTCAGAATTGTACTTCCCTTTCTCTTTCCAGCTATTGTCTTTGTTGAAGGATTGTTCTTTATTTATGAAGTACCTTGGCTTCTTTACTCTAATGTTAGAGAATTTTCTAGCTAAATAGGCCATTGACTGATCTAGCTCATCCAGTTCTTCAAGAGTGTGGAACTCATCCTTTTCCAATTCTAGTATGCCTTGCTCATGTGAATCATTTGTTCTCTGCTCACTTGTTGAGGCAACTGAAATTTGGGATTTAGTTCATCATTGAAGGATTGGATTTCATTTACAATTAAAGCACTTGAGCCATCCACAACTGAAAGGCATATGGCATAGCCTATTTGTATATTCGAGGATTTAACTCAACTCAAATAAGAATGTAATAAGTAAATAGTGGATCTATCGTCAGAGAGATCTCATATAGTAACATTTGTCAAAGGGTTAAGAAACATTATTCATCTACAGACTTGAAGACTTAATTCACTGGAAGAAGCTCAAGAAATTGATCAAGCCTCAGTGATATAAATCAGGATTGTGGATTTAATCAAGTGACAGAGATCTCGTCAGGGTATCAATTAATTACAAGGATTTAGTCTGAAGAAAATCAAGAGTATCAAGGTCAAGACTTGAAGAAACGTCACGGAAGTTAGTCACTCATGAACCAGACAGTACATCGAGTGTCAACATTGAAGTGGTGGAATTGATTCATACTTGACAGTAATTTTCAGAAGATTTTCAGAAGAATGGTTGCTGCTCAAGATTAATATTAATTCTCTATTAATTAATTAAGTCAGATAATTTAATTAAGAAAATAAATTATATCTGCAAAGATTAATTTATTGATTAATTGAATTAATTGATTAATTAATTCAGAATTAATATTAAGGATTTTCGGAATTATTATTAGATTAAAATCTATTAATAATTCAGTAAGACAATTTGATTTGAACTACTATGACAATCGGTATGACAATTGATAGTCATATCGAAAGTCTTGCTAGTTCATTCTGATTGTCTTGCTAGCTATTGGGATTGTCTTGCTAGTTCAAAAGGATAGTCTCACCGAAAGTCCTACCAGTTCAAATGGATTGTCATACCAGTTCATTTGATTATCTTGCCGAAAGTCTTGCTGAGTAAACTAGATGATTTTGTTTACTTAAACAACAAAACACAGCAGAAGACTACAATGCAATTATTCAACATACAGAACACACAAGTCAAGAGAAAAAGAAGCAGAAAACAAAGGCAAAACATTTTCATTTTTGCTTTCTTCAAGATTAAATTTCTAGATTGTAAAGTTAAATCCAATCAACTAGAAATCTTTATCTTGTTCTTGTGTATCAATCTAGCGGATTAAAATCCCTAGAACTTAATCTCAAATCGCATTTAGCATTTGATCTTTTAATTGCAAAAATAGAAAAAGTTCATGTCGAATTTATTCTAGATTTGTAATAATTGATTTGAGAGTAATCCCTTGTAACCGATACCGTAGTTGTAACACCTTTCAAGTTTAATAAAAGTTTTATTTAACTTGAATTTTGTTTCACTTTTTTATTCCGCATTTTATTCGCTTAAACGGTATTGTTTGCATTCAACCCCCCTTCTACAAACAAATTGGGACCTAACAATTGGTATCAGAGCCTTCTGATTAACGTACAAATCTAGATCCTAGACTTTTGTGTTTCTTTCACTTCTTGAATTTTTTATTCACTCAAAAAATTCATAATGACTAGACAAAAGTTGGAACCGTTAAAATTCCACTTTTCGATAAAGAAAATTATGTTATGTGGAAGAAGAAGATGCTACTGTTTTTACAAGTTGCTAATCCCAAATATTTGCAAGTGTTGAAGAAGGGTCCAAAAATTCCTATGGTTATTGAACCAGAGGTAATAGAAAATGATGTGGTGATCACCAAAGCGAGAACTTATGTGAAGGATCCTGAGGACTTCTCTCCTGCTGAAATAGAAGAAGCCTCCCTGGATGCTAGCCTTCAATTAATCTTAGTAGATTCCCTTAATCCCCTGATGAATAGACATGTGATGAATTGTAAAGATTCCAAACATATCTGGGAAACTATTGAGATTATTAATAAAGGCACAGAGGAAGTTAGGGAGAACAAGCTAGAAATCCTAACCTTTGAGTATGAATACTTTAAATCCAATCCAGGGGAAGGAATCACTGAAGTGTTTGAGAGGTACAATGCATTGATCAACAACCTGAACATTAATGGTAAATGCTATTCCATCAGGGAGGTCAACAAAAAGTTTCTCTTAACACTGCTAACTCATCTCGAACATAGAATCACTGCCATAAGAGAAGCAAGAGATCTGAGTGAGATTTCTTTGGAGAGGCTCTATGGTGTGTTAAAGACTTATGAGTTGGAGCAGATTCAGCAAAAGGAAGTTTACGGGAAAGGAAGAGTGGTCAGCATGTCTACTGCTCTAGTAGCTGATGAACAACAACAACAACCACAATATCAACAACAATCTCAACAGTCAGAAAGAATGGTACAGTCTTCCAAGGTTGAAGATAATGTGATAGTAGCAGAATTTGATTCTCCTACTACAAATCAATCAGGAGATGATTATTATTCCTTGGAAGAACTGGAGCAATTGGAGGATGAGTCAATGGCCCTGATTGTCAAGAGATTCTCAAATGTCAGATTCGAAAGGAATCCCAAGTTCAAGTACAAGTCCAAGTACAACAGATTCCAGAAAGGTGGATCTTCATCCTCTAACACCAGCAGTGGTGGGTATAAAACAGGGATGGTTGATCGAAGCACCATTCGATGTTTCAACTGCAATGAGTTGGGACACTTTGCCACAGAATGCAGGAAGCCAAAACAAGCTAGGAAGAACTCTTACGATTCTAATCAGAAGATTAAATCTGAAAGGGCTTACGTGGCAAAGGGAAGAAGCTGGGATGATACTGACAGTGAAGATGAAGAAGTTGGGAATCTTGCTCTCATGGCTAGTGATGCAAGCACCTCATCGTCAAGAAAAGAGGTAAAATTTACTGATGCTGAATTAGTTTATCATCTAGGAGGTTCCTTAGATTGTGCTCGTCGTGATAATGAATTGTTAAATCAACAAATCAAAGACCTTGAGAAAGAGGTCAATGAATTAAGACTTGTACACATTAATCAAGATAAATTAAAAGATCAAGTGTCTTTTCTAGAGAATAGAGTTGACTGTTATAGAAAACTTGAAACTATTCTTAAAGACAAGATCACTGGTTTTGAGGCTAAGGTTAAAGCTTACTTTAATTCTTGTTTGAAGTCCAAAGAGTTTTACAATAAGCAAGTTGTTAATCAAACATCTGGTATAGGTTATGATTACAATGCTGCTATTGGAAAATTAGGCATAAACTCCCCTCCTCATGTCTGTGCTAAAGGCAGGGAAGTACCACATGTGCTTAAGGGTGTTGATGAACCCCTCTATAAAGAATCAATTGTTGAACCATTTGATGAGACCTCTTTTATTATTCAAGAAGAAATCCGTGCTGAAGATAATGCTAATGAGAAAGCTGTCTCCAAGTCAAGTGTGTCAAAAGTTCCAGTCAAGGTTGTGAAAGCAACTGAGACTAACTCAGACACACATGAGTTGGATAACACAAATGCCATGTCTACCATGCATAAGTTGCCTATTGTTTATCCTTCTCATAAAGCATGTGGTGTTCCTGATTGTATGTCTTGTGCTTTTAATCTGATGTTTGCTTATTTTAATGGTAAGCATGTTTCTAATGATAAGACTACTCCTCGTCAGCATGTGAATAATAGAAAGCATGATAGGTCTAAGACTGCTAGTCCTCCTAAAGCTAGAAAGGAGACATTTGTGCCTAAGCCTAAACAGAAATTTGTCAAGGTTGTTCACAAGGTCAAATGTTCAGTCATTGAGAACGTTGAGAATATTAAAATTAAGAATGTTGTTTTGCCTGATAAAGGCCAATTTTACAAGTATGCCGGACCCAGCCAAGCTTGGGTTCCGAAGAAGGTCTAATACATTTGTATTGCAGGGCATTAAACAGGTACAACCGGTAGTGTGGATTCTTGACAGCGGATCGTCAAGACATATGACCGGAGATAGAGCCCTGCTATCAAATGTGGTTGAGAAAGCTGGCCCAGTGGTTACCTTTGGAGATAACAGCAAAGGTTTAACGGAGGGATATGGCTGTTTGCTAGCTGGAAATGTTATCATTGAAAATGTATATGTTGTGCAAGGACTTGAACACAATCTGCTTAGCATTAGTCAGTTTTGTGACAACGGCTATAATGTTTTATTCGACAAGCTGAAGTGTCAGATTCTGCACAAGAAAAGTGAAAAACCCTCCTTAATGGGAATCCGGAAAGGAAATCTGTTCGTAGCTGACATGAACTCTGGAAGCAATCCTGAAGTCAATTGTTTCTATGCAAAGGCATCGTCAGATGAGAGTTGGCTATGGCACAAGAGACTTTCTCATCTCAATTTTAAAACAATGAATTCTCTTGTAAAAAGAGAATTGGTAAGAGGTCTGCCTCAGCTGGAATTCTCTCCAGAAGGACTATGTGAGGCTTGCCAGAAAGGAAAGTCAAAGAAAGCAAGTCACAGAGGCACTAACACATCTTCCATAACTGGTGTTCTGCAATTATTGCACATGGATTTATTTGGACCAGTTAATGTCCTTTCGATGTCAAAGAAGTGTTACTGTCTTGTGATAGTTGATGACTATTCCAAGTATACGTGGGTTTTATTTTTTCACTCTAAGGATGAAACACCACAAGTTGTGATTGATCATATCAAGATGATTGAGTTAGATTCTAACGTCCCTGTTAGAGCAATTTGGTCAGATAATGGGACAGAATTCAAGAATGCACTTCTCAATGAATTCTGTACAGACAAAGGGATTACCAGACAATTTTCAGCTCCTAGAACCCCTCAGCAAAATGGAGTGGTAGAAAGGAAGAATCGTACATTGATTGAAGTTGCAAGAACGATGTTAAGTGAATCCGGTCTTCCAATGTACTTTTGGGCTGAAGCTGTCAATACTGCATGTTATACTCAGAATCGAACTCTAATCAACAAAGACTTCATGAAAACTCCTTATGAGATTTTGAATGAACAGAAACCTTCTATCAAATACTTTCATGTATTTGGTGCCAGATGCTTCGTGCTCAAGGATGGAGATGAGCGTCGTGGTAAATTCGAGGCAAAGGCATATGAGGGTATTTTTGTTGGATATGGAAGAAGATCATACAGAGTGTATATCATTGATCAACACAAAGTAACTGAAAGTGTCAATATTACATTTGATGACACTAAACTCCCTAGTATCCAAACTGAAGATCCTTCTGAGAAACTGAAGTTTGATGATAAGTCAGATTCAGAATCAGAACATGGTCAAGAACCTGAGGTTGTTGCTGGTGAAGAACCTGTTAATCTTGATGATACTCAAGGTAATAGTGATGGAAACTTTGGCAACAATGTAGATACCACTGCTACTGATGGAGAATCTTCAAGTCAACATGGCAACAACTCAGGGGGAGATGCTGAAGGATCATCTAGTAGGACACAACATCACAATGAATTTCAAGGCAAATCATCAAGATCAAATCTTCCAAGATAGACTGTCTGGAATAAAGCTCACCCTTTTGAGTTGATTATTGGTGATCCAGATGTTGGAGTCAGAACTAGACGTGCTACTCAAAATGAGTGTCTGTTCTCAGAATTTCTTTTTGAGATGGAACCTAAGAAGATTGAAGAAGCACTAACTGATCCAGATTGGGTGATTGCTATGCAAGATGAACTCAATCAGTTTGAAAGTCAACAAGTCTGGAAACTGGTACCTAGACCTACACACAAGAAAGCTGTTGGTACTAGGTGGGTATTCAGGAATAAACTAGATGAAGATGGTGTGGTTACAAGAAACAAGGCAAGACTGGTAGCAAAAGGGTATTCTCAAGCTGAAGGCATTGATTATGATGAAACCTATGCTCCAGTGGCTAGACTTGAGGCCATCAGGATATTTCTGGCATTCGCAGCATTCTCAAACTTTAAAGTTTATTAAATGGATGTCAAGAGCGCCTTTCTGAATGGAAAGTTGGATGAAGAGGTATATGTAGAGCAACCTCCTGGTTTTGAAGATCCAGATCATTTGGATTTTGTCTTCTTTCTTTTCAAGGCTATCTATGGGCTCAAACAGTCTCCAAGAAAATGGTATGACACTCTCTCTGAATTTCTTATTGAAAATAGCTTTATTAGAGGTGTCATAGACAAAACTCTCTTTTCTAAAAAACATAAGAATGATACTATATTAGTCCAAGTCTATGTGGATGATATAATATTTGGGTCTACTAATGATAATCTCTGTAAGAGATTTGCTAAGTTAATGCACAGCAAGTTTGAAATGAGCATGATGGGAGAGCTGAAGTTCTTTCTTGGATTACAAGTAAATCAAAGGTTAGATGGAATATTTATTTGTCAATCCAAGTATCTCAAGGAACTCCTCAAAAAGTACAATCTAGAGGATTCTGCATCAGCAAGGACTCCATCAACTACAGCTGTCAAGCTTGGACCATGTGAAAACTCCATTAAGGTAGATGTCACAAGCTACAGAGGTATGATTGGCTCGTTACTCTATCTTACTGCAAGTAGACCAGATATTATGTATGCTACATGCTTATATGCAAGGTTCCAAGCGGATCCTAGAGATATTCATCTCGTTGCTGTTAAATGAATCTTAAGATATCTTAAGGGAACACCAAATCTAGGTATTTGGTACCCTAAAGAATCTGGTTTTAACCTTGTTGGATATACAGATTCAGATTACGCAGGAAGTGTTGTTGATAGGAAAAGCACCTCAGGAAGTTGTCAATTCCTAGGAAGCAGGCTAGTCTCATGGTACAGCAAGAAATAGCAAACAGTTTCCAACTCAACGGCCGAGGCTGAATATATTGCTGCTGGAAGCTGCTGTGCTCAGATCTTGTGGATTAGGAACCAGCTACGAGACTATGGCTCTGTATTGAACAAAATTCCTATTTTATGTGACAATACAAGTGCAATAGCCATCACCAACAACCCTATGCAGCACTCGAGGACAAAGCACATTGACATCAGGTATCATTTTATTAGAGAGCACGTCATGAATGGTACTGTTGAACTATTTTTTGTTCCAACAGAAGAACAAATAGCAGATATTTTCACTAAACCACTTGATGAATCCACATTTACCAGATTAGTGGGTAAATTGGGCATGTTGAATAGTTTTAGTGATTAATTTAGTTAATATCTGAGATCTGTTCTTGAATGCATTTACAAATAAATTTTTCATAAATGAAAAAAATTCATTTGCAAATTTATTTTATCATTTTATCATATTTCTTTCTTATTTCTATGTAATTTTTTATTATCTTATCTTATTTATTTACTCAAATTGTTAATTTTAATGTCTCAGTATATTTTATTTTCTCTAGAAATATTTTTCTATAAATTTAATTTGTTAAGATTCAAAAGAAATCTATTTTTTGGACTGAAAATATTATTATCTCTGAAATATTTTAATTATTTTAATTTTGTAAATATTTTCTGAATTTTTACTATTAATATAAGACTTTACTTCAGTTTTCCCTGTTTGTTAATATATTCTGTAAATTATATATATAGTCTTTATACTGGAATGACAATCGGCAAGACAATTAAAATTATCTTGCTGAAAATCATTTCAGTACACATGTATATATAAATCTGTTAATACTTATTTTATCTTATTCTAGAATGACAATCGGCAAGACAATTGAAATTGTCTTGCTGAAAGTCATTTTAGTAATAATGATTGCTTATTTTAAAATCAGATTAATTTTATAACTGGCAAGACAATCGGTATGACTATTGATTGTCATGCCAGTAATAAAATTAATATCAGAATTATTATGTTTTATTTTGTACTGGTATGACAATCGGTATGACTATCAGATTGTCATACCAGTTATATATTATTATTTGTTTTCTTTTATTTTCTCATATTTGCCTTGTATGACTATCGGTATGACAATCGGTAAGACTATCCCGAATTGTCATACCGGTTGTCTTCTTAACAGTTTTCTTTGTTTTATAACTCAATCACTTAAGTCTTTTCTTTTCTTTCAAATTCCATCAGTTTTTTTTCCTCTCGTTTTTCTCTCTCTCTCTACTCGATCTTAATCAAACTGCTTCCTTGACTGCCTTGCTCGAGTTCTTACTCAGCATACCAATTCATCACTCTGTGATATATACATACAAGTATATACATACAGAAGTGCTGTTGGATTTTTGTTAAAAGAAATCAAACAAATCAAAATCAGTTTCTGTTTTTTGATTTTGGGTATTTTTTATTTTATTTTATTTTTAATTTCTGATTTGTGTCTTTTGGTTTTTCAAAACTGTGTTTGTGAGTTAGGAATTTTAACGAGATACATTCCTGTCTAAATTTTTCGATTATAATTAATTTAATTTGAATTATTAAATTAATTTAATTAATTCGAATTTTTTTAATATTATTCTTAAAATTCTGAAAGTGTGTGTCTTATTATTATTTTAAAATGGCTCTCAATTTCCAAATTGACGCGCATAATCAGGTTGGTTATTTTAATCCGGAAAAATGTGATGTGGAAAAATTTAAGCCTTGGATTAGATTTTTAAATGACCATTCGATTGTTAGCTCTGCTATTAAATCAAATGTGATTTTAAATGTCGATCTGCTTAGACTGATTTGCACAACCTCTACTGTGGCCGATGATTCAAAATCTTTTTCATTCACCGTGGCAAACACACAGTATGTGGTTGATGAAACAGTAGTCAATCAGGCGTTAAATTTTCCATTGGACAATTTCTGTAATTTACCCTCTGAAAATGATATCACAAACTTTTTCCATGCTATTCACTATCAGGGGGTGATCAATTTAACCAAACTTTCTAAATCCAATTTGGTGTCTGAATGGGATATTTTCTTCGATACACTTTCTAAAGTGTTTGCCAACTGCACTAAATCCAACTTTCACAATATCACTTCCACTCTGCAGTATATTGGTCTTGCGGTTGTTTTCAATCAAAGGATCAATTTTGGCAAACTACTTTTTCCCATTCTCTTGAGACGTCTCACTACTGCTTTACGTGATCATTCTACAAATCATAGGGTATTATGTTACTATGCTCGTTTTCTCATGCTTATAGCAGATCATCTTCTCACACCTGAACACAAAGCCCTTTTTGCTAACTCTGCAGTAACCGAACCCCCTCCAGTAAGCAAAAAGATTTACACCCGCCAAGACACAACCTTTAAATTCATGCAAGTTCCAGTACTTGTATCTGCTTTCATGGCCACCTATATTCCTTTACCTATTTTCAATCTTCGCGGTCATGAACAACAACCTCAACCTCCAGTGGTTCAAGCCACCCAGGCTCCTCCAACATCAGATGCTCTTCCTTTACAGGTAGTAATTCCTCACTCTCACTCCATTCCTACTTCGGTTGAAAGACCCCCAGTGGTTGATAGGGCTGACCATGAAGTTGTAGAACCACAGCTTCAATCCCAGGTCATAGAGCCAAACACAGAGTCACATTCTATCTCAACCACTCCCCCTCTGTCTAAAATGTTACCCAGAAGATTAATAGTTAGTAGTGCATTGTTAAATGTGAGTGAACCCTCAGCTCTGCCTCCTCCAAAGAAAAGAAGAACTTATACTGAGGCATCTGAAAGCCCATCCTTGTCCTCCCAACAGGACATGGACTTTGAAATGGCCGATGAACAGTTACTAGAGACATTCTTTCAACAGGATGAATCTATTGAAATTCGCCATAGGGTCATGGCATCTTGTACTGAGTCAAGCACAATTCCATTACTCACAATGGAACCATACATATCCACAGATGATACTCAGGACACAGAGCGAGGAGTGCACATAGAGTCTGTTACAGTGCCTGCCATAGTTACGGCAGAAGAGCAGTCACATGCTTCTGAGGGAAAATCTGACTCTCAGCCACCCTTAATAGAGTCATTTTCTCCCCTCCCAGATCAAACACCTCTGGCTCCCTCACGGGATTCTCCACTCGCAGATTTATCTGGAGAAAGTGGAGGGCAACTCGGTCAATCTATCCCTGAAGCAATTCAGACATCTATTTCACATGAAATGATAGGTTTGACTGAGGATCGGGACTCGCGAATTCCCATTGCACCACCACTGACCTCTCTTGAAGAGGCTAGGGTGATTTTAACTGCAGGTACAGAAGAACAGCAACAGGAAGACTCCTCACGAGCAATTATATTGAGAGAAACACAAGCACGTGAGGCGAGTGAACCAAACAGGAGTGAAATTCAGGTGAGAGCACACACAGACACTGATACTGTAAACCTGTTAGCTCAAATTGCTGCCCTAAAAGAAGAACTTGCTAAAAGCCAAGCTGAAGCTCAAGCATTCAAAGCACAAGTGGTTGAACGGTCTTCTTCTTCCACCTCTGTCAACAATCAGCTGGCACTCATAAGGAATGATATCTCAGATCTCAAGAACACTGTCACACCAAAGCTCAATTCCATTCAGGAAACTCCAACTTTATCATCTGATGACATTTCTAACTTCTGCTCTCTACATACAAGGATGACTTCTCTTGAAGATTTGGTTGAAATGAATCATTCACTGGATTCCTCTAGATTTCTGAAGATAGAGACAGGTATGGAACATCTGAATGAAGGGATGAAGCACCTGTACTACATGATCAAAAATTCTCACTGTCCCAATGAAGAACAAAGGACTTACTTTGAAGGGCCGTCTGGTGGAGGCTCAGGCTCGGGAGGTGATGGAGGTCATGGAGGATCTAAGGGAAAATCAGTAGAGGATCCCTCAACTAAGGGGGAGAAGAAAGGGAGTAGTGGAAAGGGGAAAGAAAAAGATACCTCTGCTGGGGACAAAGGAAAGGCTGATGATGTCTATTACAGTGGAGAACATGAGACATTTTTGACATTCCCACTGAACCAGTCTTGGAAGATAAAGATGGTTTATTTGAAGCTGAAGAGGAAAGTGATTTTGGAGATTGGGAAGAGGAAGCTACAGTGGATCCTATCTTTGAGAAAGAGTTTCAGCAGCAGCAGTCAGAGATGAAAAGAAAAGAAGCTGAACTCAAAAAGGTCTCCCAGATCATTGATATGAGGAAAGACATACAAAGAACAGAAACTCTTCAAAAGCAACGTCTTCATGACATTAAGGCTCAAGAAAGGAGAAGAGATGTCAGACTGAAGATTGGTGAGAAATGGGATGAAGCTAGGAGAGTACTTGATATGCCTCAGCTGAGCACTAACAATGATAGACAGTTCCTACATCTTCTTGACAAGCTGGAAATCTCAAATCCTAACAATGACATGTACATGAATGCTATCAAGACTGAAGTCTCAAGGATCATAGCTGCTTTTGATAGATCCCTAAATGAGATGAGCATTTTTGTATATTGTCAGAGTGAAGGATCTTTTAAGGTGTCACTTCATCTGTTTGAGAATCATTCTTTGTCAGAGATTTGGGTTCTTCTCAACAAGGTAAAAAGAAGCTCAGAATTGAATGAAGTTCTTCGAGAAAGGCTTAAAGAGTTTGCCAGCAGGGCTAGTCCTCAAGTGGTCAACAATCCTCATCAGGTGAGATTCTTTAAGTTTGATTGTCTTCAAATCTGTCAGCTAGATGTACAATCTCTTAAAGACTACTCAGCTAAGCATCTGGTCTGGATGGAACATCATTTAAGAACTGCTGGATACTCATCCATGTTGAAGACTCAAGCTGCTGATTTGATTCAAGCTTATTGTGAAAAGAATATTAAAAGGTACAATCAGATCAAGAATAAGCTGAAGTCAGTTGGAGTTCAACCAGTCAGACCAACAAGCTTCACTTCAGAAAAGGATCATGTCTTTGACAAAGAGTTGCTTCAAGATTTAGAAGAAGGTGAAGTTAGAAGAGAAGACAACTGAAGTCAATTAGCTCAAAACTCAATGTAATATGATTAGAGCTTTATGAATCAAGATAGTCTAATGTAGTTATATGTTCAGGCTAGAGGAACATCTATCTTGTATTCACGTGTAAATTTCTTTTGGAATCTGGAAAATGTTAAATATAATCCAGAACTTTTCTGCTATTTACTTTGCATTACTGTTTATATCTTTTTCTTATCTGTTAGTTGAGTTATCCTCTAGGTATTTGTTGTTATTGTCTAACAAGCAAATAGGGGGAGATTGAAAGGCATATGGCATAGCCTATTTGTATATTCGAGGATTTAACTCAACTCAAATAAGAATGTAATAAGTAAATAGTGGATCTATCGTCAGAGAGATCTCATATAGTAACATCTGTCAAAGGGTTAAGAAACATTATTCATCTACAGACTTGAAGACTTAATTCACTGGAAGAAGCTCAAGAAATTGATCAAGCCTCAGTGATATAAATCAGGATTGTGGATTTAATCAAGTGACAGAGATCTCGTCAGGGTATCAATTAATTACAAGGATTTAGTCTGAAGAAAATCAAGAGTATCAAGGTCAAGACTTGAAGAAACGTCACGGAAGTTAGTCACTCATGAACCAGACAGTACATCGAGTGTCAACATTGAAGTGGTGGAATTGATTCATACTTGACAGTAATTTTCAGAAGATTTTCAGAAGAATGGTTGCTGCTCAAGATTAATATTAATTCTCTATTAATTAATTAAGTCAGATAATTTAATTAAGAAAATAAATTATATCTGCAAAGATTAATTTATTGATTAATTGAATTAATTGATTAATTAATTCAGAATTAATATTAAGGATTTTCAGAATTATTATTAGATTAAAATCTATTAATAATTCAGTAAGACAATTTGATTTGAACTACTATGACAATCGGTATGACAATTGATAGTCATACCGAAAGTCTTGCTAGTTCATTCTGATTGTCTTGCTAGCTATTGGGGTTGTCTTGCTAGTTCAAAAGGATAGTCTCACCGAAAGTCCTACCAGTTCAAATGGATTGTCATACCAGTTCATTTGATTGTCTTGCCGAAAGTCTTGCTGAGTAAACTAGATGGTTTTGTTTACTTAAACAACAAAACACAGCAGAAGACTACAATGCAATTATTCAACATACAGAACACACAAGTCAAGAGAAAAAGAAGCAGAAAACAAAGGCAAAACATTTTCATTTTTCATCTGCTTTCTTCAAGATTAAATTTCTAGATTGTAAAGTTAAATCCAATCAACTAGAAATCTTTATCTTGTTCTTGTGTATCAATCTAGCGGATTAAAATCCCTAGAACTTAATCTCAAATCGCATTTAGCATTTGATCTTTTAATTGCAAAAATAGAAAAAGTTCATGTCGAATTTATTCTAGATTTGTAATAATTGATTTGAGATTAATCCCTTGTAACCGATACCGTAGTTGTAACACCTTTCAAGTTTAATAAAAGTTTTATTTAACTTGAATTTTGTTTCACTTTTTTATTCCGCATTTTATTCGCTTAAACGGTATTGTTTGCATTCAACCCCCCTTCTACAAACAAATTGGGACCTAACAAGAAGGATTCTGTTTTCTCAGTATGAGGGGTTTATGGCCAAACCAAAAGAAGGAATTACTTGAAGTTTTTGAAAGGTTCAATAAATTGATAAATGACTTGTAACTACATGATAAATATTATGAAGCCGAGGAAGTTAACCTAAAGTTCCTACTAGCTTTTCCTGACCATCTTGAACAGAAAATATCAGCTATTAGAGAAAGAAAAGATTTAAGTAGAATGACTTTGGAAGTTCTATATGGAATCTTGAAAAACTTATGAAATTGAAATGCTGCAAAGAAAGTCATTGAAATACACCATGGTCATGTTGTTGATGGTTCAAGTGCTTTGATTGTGAATGAAAGAGAAGAAAGTGAAGATGAGCAATATGATCAAGTTCCAGTTGTTCAAGCTATGGAACAAAAGAACAAAGGACCTCAGAAGCAAGTTGTATTGGAGCTGGAGGAAGATGAATATTACACCTTGGATGAGCTAGATGAAATGGACCAATCATGTCTTACTTGGCTAGGAAATTCTCCAACATAAGAGTCAAGAAGCCAAGGTTTTTCAAAGGCAAGGGACCAATCTTCCAACATCAATAATTGGAAACCAAAAGCTCAGTACAATTCAGCTAGCAAAGGTGGCTAAAGAACAGGATCGTGGACAGATCAAAGATAAGGTGCTCCAACTGTGATGAGTTGGGACACATTGCTACTGAATGCAGAAAGCCTAAAAAGGTGAAGAAGGATAAAGCTTACCTGGAACCGGAAGCAAAGTATGAATCTCTCATGAAGAAGCAGTCTGGAAAAGCTTATATTGCAGAAGGAAAGAGTTGGGATGATACTGATGTTGATGATGAGGATGAAGAGGTTGAAAACTATGCACTTATGACTCTTGAGCATGGAGAAGCATCGACTTTAAAATCAAAAGTACTAATCTAACCATTATTGATTTAAATGCTAGTCAATATAAGGAGACTTTGGAAAAGATGAGTGTGGAGATGTTCCATATACACACTAGCTTAGTAGCAACTATTTAGGAAGTCAGTAGGCTAACAAAAACTAATGAGAAGCTTGAAGAGTGAGAAGAAAAAGATGGATCTACTGCTTGTGGATCTTGAGTCAGTCAAGCAAGGAAAATGAATATTTAAAAAATAAGCTGAAGTGTGCCAATGAGATTGAAGTTGTGTTAAGAGAGAAGATTGAAAAGAATGAGAGGAAACTGAAATCATTCAGGAATGCATCTGAGTTGGTTGGTCAGTACCATGAGAAGAACAAGATATGTGTTAACATAGCTATTGGTCTTGATTATGATGCTTTGAATAGCAACAAGAAGCTGTAGGTGGTAAAGGAAAATCAACTGAAAATGAAGATGTCCCAGTTATGCTGAGAAAGGTTGGTTCACCTATGTTCAAAGCATGTGAAGCAGATTTCAGTGAAGAAGAGTTTATCATAAAGCAAGAAATTGTTGATGAAGACAATGAGAAAAAAAATGCTGAAACAACTCCAACTTCCAAACCTAAAAGAAGCCCATGGTCAATAAAGATTCCAAGATACATGTCAAGGAAGTAAAAACTGAAGATGCAAGAAAGAAGAAGAAGATAGAAATGGGAAGTTTGGGATAAACAAAAGCAACAATTTTATTTATGTTGCAGATGCTCCAAGAAAACAGTGTTAAAAATGTGGCTCAATAAATCATTTAACTCACCTTTATAAAAAGGTTGTTAGCAAGCCAGTAGAAGGATCATGCAAGTACAATAAAGCAAATGCAAAAGATCCCTACTCATTTTGTGATAAGTTTGATTGCATCCCTTACAACTTGAAAGTGATGAAAAGTTGCCACAAGCTGAGAGTAAACCTCAAAGAAGTAAAAATTGGATCTATATTAAAAAGGGAAAATGCACAACAATCAACGAATACTATTCTTTTTGAAATAACTCATTCTGATTCTGCTCATTCTGTTAACAAGAAGAAAGTACCCAACACTGTTTGGGTTGCTAAACACACTTAATCCTCATTGTGTGCAGGGAAAAAAGAAGAAATTCATATGGATCATAGACAGTGGATGCTCAAGACATATGACAGGTGATATGGCTCTGTTATCAAGTTTTAGGTGAAGGCTGGCCAATTAGTGACTTTGGAGACACAACAAAGGGTTTCATAATGGGATATGGCAAATTGATTTCTGGAAATGTTGTCATTGAAGATGTAGCACTGGTAGTTGATCTTGAAGTAAATCTTCTTAGTGTTAGTCAATTTGCATACAAAGGAGTCAAGGTCTCATTTGACAATGGAGAATGCATTTTTATTAGCAAAAAAACTGGTGAATTTGCTCTGAAAGGAGCAAGGAAAGGAAGCTTATTTGTTGCAAACTTGGACTCAACAAATGAGGATGGAATTTGTTACTTCTACACCAAAGCATCTGTAGAGCAAAGCAAGCTATGGCATAAGAAGCTATCTCACTTGAATTTCAAGGCAATCAATACTCTAGTCAAAAAGGAGTTAGTGAGAGACATGCCTAATCTGGAGTTTGCTCAAGAGGAAGTCTGTGATGCTTGTCAAAAGGGAAAAATGAAAAGATCAAGTCACAAGAGTAAAACTGTGAATTCTATAAGTGCACCTTTTCTAATATCCGGGATATATCGTGTAATTATTTTGCTATTAAATAATTATTATGTGTGTTCAGTATCTATTCTATGAGTTAATTGTTAAATGTTATCTGTACTTGGATATTCAAAAATAATATTAATTGAGTATTTTAATTTTTATATGTCCAAATAAAACATAGATAATTGTCATATCTTCCTAATTATTTTTATGTTGATTTATGAATTTATAAGGATCATATGAAATTTATAAAATCTTTTTCCGAATATTTAAAATCTATTTTATAAAAACGGGAACCAACTGACGTCAACCGTTGTTACATTTTTGGAACCCGAAACTCTTCCGAGAACTCCTTCCTAACCTAATTGTAATATTCCGAGCATATTCCATGTTGCGACTTTTTCGATCCGGCGTAGGGTTTGTTCTGCGCGGGTCCCGGCGCAATATTTTCGATACAATATTCGTTTCGGTAAATCAATAAAACCCGTATTTTCGATAAACGGGAGATTTTTATTAAACTATCCCAATTATAACTTCGTAGTACGTGTAACCAGGCGCTGAGACCAAGACCGCAGTACAAATTGTACTGATTTGGATAATTATCTCGAAAATCCATACCGTTTGGATCAGTTTTTATAAATAAACCTACCGTTTTATATCCGGAATGATCCAACGGGATACTAATTTTCCGTAATTATAAATAGCCTTTTACCGTATTTTATTTCGTATCAAAATCATTTGCAGATAGTTAATTTTATAATTTTCAGAGAAAAACCCTAATTACATAAACTGTTATAAGAATCAAACAGCAAAACGAAGGCGTTACCAATCTCTGTTTTCAAAGCTTGAGTAACCAAAACGAAGGATTTGAAGTATTCTATCAAATTCTGAGCTTTGTTTCACTGCAGAATCAAAGGTTTATTTTCTGGAAATTTATTTATTTTCGAATTATATTTATTAAAAATATGAATTTTTGTTCGGATGATTGTTTGTATGATTTGATGACTGCATGTTGTAGAGCTTATTTTCCTGATGATTTTGATATATTATACGTCTGATTTGGAGTTCAATAACATGTTCAAATTTGAGTTTGATTTTCGAATTTTAAAATTAGGGTTTATAACCCGTATGAATGTTCTTAATTGAAATTTGGGGGTTTCTTATTCTGGAATAGATTGATGTTGTGATATACTGGATTGTGTTCTCTGTGAAATTTGCAATCTAGTCGTATAAGTTTCATGAATCACCGAGGTCTGTAGAGAAGGGAGTTGTCTTTTGAAATTTTCCGAAGTTCGCCGGAAACTGGAAAACTTCACGGCCGAATTCCGGCCAACTCAGGGATGATTAGAATGATTTGTTGGTATGGTTAAGTTCCTGGTGAATTATAGATGTGATCTGGGTGTGTTGGTGGGGTGAGGACGTCGGGAACGTGTTCTCCGGCCACCCCTGTATTTTCCGGCGACGGGGCTGAAAAATTACAGTTTAGTACCTATAATTTTGAAAACGATGCAGTTTGGTCCCTGAAGTTTCCAGACTTTGCAAATTTAGGATTCCTGTTTTAAAAATGTTTAAAAATCATATTTCCTATTTATTTTTATTATAAAAATTCATTTTTAATTTCTGAAAATTATTATTTTAATTCTGAAAATTATTTTTAATTCAAAAATAAATCTGAATTAATTAGTCAATTAATTTCAGTTAATTTTTAATCGATTAATTGGTCAATTAATTTGAAAATTAATTGATTTAATTATTTATTAATTGATTTTAATTAATTATTTAATTAGATATAATTACTTAAAAATAATTTAAAAATTCCGAAAAATAGTTTCGAGCTTTAAAATATTATTCTAAATTATTTCCAAGGCTCGATAATTAGTATAAAATTGTTTCGGAGCCAGAATTGGCCAACCGAACCCTGTTTATTATTCCGAAATTGATCCAACGACCCGTTTTAATTCCAAAAAATGTTTTAAAAATCATTTTAAATATCAGAAAGCCTATTTATGACCCGAAACTTCTTTATAAATAATATATCATTGATTACGTGATGTATTATGTGCTATATGTGACTTGTTGATTGACTATCAGTCTATATATTCAGTGTTTACTTGATTATTGCATAACTTTCAATCTGTTAATCGGATTTGGGTAAAACGAAGGGTAGATAGAAGTAAGTGTTGAATAGAACTCTATGAGTCGATTATTGATAGATGTTTATGATATGTGAGCAGAAGAGGCAAGGCGTAGGAAAGGGAAACAGGTAGTTGAGGAGTAAGACGATTGTGATTGGAAGCGAGTGCAGAATAGTAAGCTAGTACCAGGCAAGTGTTCTGAACTTTCTCGAAATATTGTAGTACTTGATAATCCTGTGATATTGCAAGTGCTTTGAAGCACAGAAACCTAAACCGTGATTCCAGTTATTGATCTTGAGCCATGAACCTTATTCTTTCTAGACCATTGATTGTTGTATACCCAAACACGAACCTCAAGTATACGATACTACTCCACAAATACATGCAAACAAAATTCCAAACACTAAACTGAATTAATTATATACTCAAACATTGTATCCTATGCTTTGAAAGCCCAAATCTTTGAAACCCTGAAATGTTGATTCCTTTGTTATCCAATTCTTTCAATACCAGCATCCAAGCTTTTAAATTATCTTATTGATCCTTACAAGGATTGAAACCCTTTCATTGTTAAACACTCATTGTTGTTAATGATTCTGATTATTGTTTATTATTGCTTATTCTGTTATTATGTTAGAATTGGATTGTTTTTATAAAATTGTAGACCAGATTCGTGGTCAGACCATATAATGGTCAAGTTAGGCCAATGTGTGCCTTGGATCCAGTAGTTAGAGCAATGTTGTGTGCCTTGCTCGGGGTTAGTGCGTGACTGATCAGTAGCCTAACCTTTGTTTTTAAATTAAAAGTATAATATCCAATTCTAATCATAATCCATTGTTCACTTGATATCATAATCATGTTCACCTGATGATCATTATTCTCAGTTTTATCATTGTGACTTGCTGAACTAGTTAGCTCATTTGTGCGATGTTGTTTATATTCTTTCCAGCTAAAAAGGAACCAGTTGGTAACGAGGATCCCCAGTCCAGCGCGAGAGCTAGGGGTTCAGGTTGAGAAAACTGAGCTAGTAGGCTTCTTTTAGAATAATTTAAGTCTGTAAAAGTTTGTAATAAAGTTTAATACTCAGTTTGAGTTTGAATGGTTGGGATTTGAACGATATGTAATATAAGTAGATGTGTGGCTTGTGTGCATACTTTAACCTGTTGCGATCCGTGGTAGTTGGTAAATAGGGTCACTGCATATTATTGTTATCTTTTTTATTGTTATAAGCAGGTTATAAATAAGATGTGTGTGTGTGTGTGGACCCCAAACTTCTGACCCGGGTTTGGAGGGCGCCACACCTTTGCAACTTATTCACATGGACTCTAAGGTTTGAGGATCTCTGTTCTGTGCTTCTAGGTCTTCTCCTTGGTATCCCCTTCGCTTCTTGCGTAAAACACAATCTTCTTCTTCTTAATTCCCCCTGTGAAAACGTCTCAAATCTACTTATATAATAGTCCCATAAAACTCAGATTACATAGAAGTTGGAAGCCAAACAGAAGTAGAAGTCTAAAATAATTCAGCAAAATTCCCGACCCTGCGCGGCCGCTCAGCATAGCTGCGCGGGCGCGCAGGCCTCTACTGGAAAAAATCCAAGTTTGCTCCGTTTCCTCGCCGTAATCTGCCCGTTCCTTTCCTCTCGCAATGGTGAACACATGCCAAGGCTTATTCTTGATGATTCCTCCCCCGAAATGCAACTAATACCCTGAAATGCATGAACACTAGAAAAACGCATCAAATACACAAAATACTTGATTTCAAGACACCAATTTAAGCCATTTTAAGACGTTCTAAGTGGTATAAAATGCCACTTATCAATCTCGTCCCTGATTTTGAGGGATCGGTCCTTAGATTCGAGGATTCAAGATTGTCCTTCTAGGTTGAGATTGAGCCACATGAATATCTGTTAATACGGGGTCAACCCATTGGGATCTTGTACGTTGATCTTCTTGGGGGTTTTTCAATGATCTACAGTCATGCTCTTATTCTCCCAACTTCGTTGTTCCTCGGCTAATATCTTGCTCGTCGTGCTTCTAGACCTTCACGGAGCTTCCGGACGTGTGCTTCATGAGCACTAGTCCTATCTTATTTCCTGCCCTCAAGGCTATGAACACCTTCTTCCAAAAGGATCTTTTCTTGGACGCCTCCTTCAAAGAATGAGCATCTTCATCATTCAAATGCACTATCCTCTGTATTGGGTTCAGAAAAATCGTGACCTACTTCGTGAATGGGACTCAAGACTCAAAAATATGGGGGTACAATCCCTTCACATGGTCGATGATATTCACTTCCTACAACTTCGGGATATGTATCCTTAAACGGGGTTCGTCATAGCTAGATCAACATGGATGAAGATCTGGAATAAAAAATCTTGGGCATTCAAAGGAGAAAGCACCGTAGATAGTTGATGATTCGTCCCTGGATTTTCTTGAGAGGCAATCAATGGTTAAGTAATGGGGATCTGCGTCCCTGGAATATCAATCCCTCGATTTATTGAGGGCCGAGCACAGAAGAATCTCGATTTTGATAGCGACACTGTGAATCGTGAATGGTGGATCGTCAGTGCTTCTTCGTGCTCTTCATGGTTGTCGTCTTTGTCCCACAAACGGCGCCAAATATTGTGGATAAAAATCTGAAATATATTTATGGCATGTAATTAATGCTAGGGTTTGAGAGTTTCGAGCTTTCAATGGATGCACTTGTATTTTGTGGCTTGAATTTGCCCTTACAAGATGTCTACGTACCTTGGTATATGCCAATGATCAAGTCAAAACGTAGTTCTTGGTGATGTCCTCGGAGCTATGGCGACAAAGGCTCACCAAGGACATAGTGACTTATTCATCATTCTTCGGGAATTAAATCTAAAATGTCGCTTTAGATGATGGCCTCGTGGCTTCTAGCGCCTTCCCGGCTTTGTGACGCTTAGAGCTGTGATCCAACACGGAGCTCTGATTTGTGGGGTAAGACCCCTTATATAAGCTTTAGGAGCCTGTGTTTTAGGGTTACGAGACTTGGTGGACAAGTCTCCATGTTTGATTGAGCTTAGAATTCTTAGAAAATAGGGATTTATTTCCTTATAAGATTTTGTTGCTTGAGAACTACTATTTTAAGAGTTTGAGTCTAACTGTGACTTATTTTTTCAGCTGTAATTTTGGCTGGTTTATGACTCACGAATTTAATAAGAAATTCATGGTTTGTAGACTTTATCTAAGCTTTGTCTAACTAAAATACTGGGTCAAGCCCTTTAATTTAATTGAGTCTTAATCCGACCATAACTTTGGACCTTTATAGTCTAATTAATGCAATATTAATTACTGAACTTTATTAACCGGACTTATCTTTCGAATCAAATCATACCTAATTAATTTGATATTAATTATATAATCTGAATTATTTTTATTCCTTATCATTTACTTTCACATTAAATTTACGGTAGTAGTAAATTTAGAATCTTGAGTCCATCCTTTGTTGATGGGCTATATGATGTCAAATGCACGTCGACAATGTGCTAGTATATTGCAAAATATATCAGAAGTGAGTCTTACGTTTCACACCTGACACCCATTGTTCTCTTAATTCATTATGAGCACGTAAACAGGTTATTGCTCCAATGCTGATAATCCTCCACTATGATCCAAAAATGGAATTCGGGCGAGTAATTATCTTAAAATAAAATAAAATATACCGAAAGTTTAACGCCTTTATGAAAAGGACTCCGAACTTGTATATTTTACAAGGAAAATGCTAGAGACCCCGAATATTATTACAAAAATTGTTCCCAAATATTTTATAAATGGTAACTTTCATAATAATAATATGGGATCCCGCGTGCATTCATATGTACTCACGAATTATATTTAAACACGTGTCATGCCACGTCACTTTGTAACTAGTTCGGTACAAGTTTTGAGTTATGTAGCATTACTCATTTTAGAATGTTTGGGAGAATAGTATGGAAGGATAACGGTTATTTCTACTATGTGGCAATTTTAATTACTGTATTTCTCTATCATTTTCAATTCTTGAAAAAATTTGATTCAGTCCAATAAATTCAGATATTTAATTTTGAATTTGCGTTTAGATGTGGACTTTTATTTAAATTTAAAATCATTTGAATTTGAATTCAACAAAACACAAAAAAATATGATCCGTCCAATTTAAACTTGTACCTTTCGAGTTTCGACTACATAATTCATTCCAAGTTAAACTTTGAGTTATGGATTCGAGTTACATCCAAAACGTCAAAAAAAATATATATTATTTAATTTACATTTAAGATATATATGAAAAATGACTTGGCAGGTTTATTCATCTTATGCTACTTATCGGAGCAGCCAACACATGCAATGCATAATTTGTCCAGACAAACTCGCAAGCAACATTAATTTATTTATTATTTAGTTTACATTTAAGATATATATGAAAAATGACTTGGCAGGTGTATTTATCTTATGCTACTTATCCGAGTAGACAACACATGCAATGCACAATTTGTCCAGACGAACTCGTAAGCAACATAAATGCATGCCTAGTATGTACAAACTATTGAACATCACCCCCCCTCCAAATTTGTTCATCCGGACCGGTTTTATCTTCCTCTATAAACAGGCCCAATTTTATTGACATATCGCCCTTACAACTTTCAAAATGCTTCCAAAGACACCACTGATGCTATTAGTGCTTTCCACACTCTGCATCTTTCTGCAGACAACTTCTTCAGGTACACACTTATGCGCATATGCAGAAGATCCTGCGCTGCATATTTAATTATAGGTTACAGAGTCTGCATGCAAACACTAGGAGTCGAACTTTTGATCTCACACAAGGGGAATAACAGCTGAATCAGTACACCAACCTTTTGTTGGCAGCATATTTATCAAATTAGTACTTAATTTAATTGATTTTATAGCTTTGCTAAGATTAGTTTTTTGAAAATGTGTTATATGTAAAGTCTAACTTAATGCTGTTTTTTTCATGTTATTAAAGTATGTATATCATGTTCATGTATTGGTATTAAAAGTCTTCTTCTGCATAATTAGCAGCTGGACTAAAAGCAGGAACGCAACCAATAGGTGTGTGCTACGGAACATTTGGTAACAGTCAACCATCAGCCCAAGAAGCTGTTTCTATTGTCCAATCTGTTGGCATAGGAAGGATGAGACTTTATGGCCCTGACCACAATGCTCTCCGCGCCCTTGGAAACACTAATATCGAAGTCACCCTTGGTGTACCTAACGACGAACTTGAATGGGTGGCCTCCAGCCAAGATAACGCTAACGACTGGATCCAAGGCAATGTCAAAATCTACCCCCGAGTCAAGTATAGGTACATTGTTGTTGGTAATGGAATAAGTCCAATATTGGATCCCCCCACTTCTGAGTATGCACAATTCCTTCTTCCGGCCTTGCAAAACATTCAGAGTGCAATTTCTGCATCTGGACTACAAAACAGAATCAAAGTGACCACTGCTTTTGATCAAACAGAGATTCTGCATCAGTCTTTCCCACCATCACAGGGTGAATTACGGGTAGAGCTTCGAGAATTTATTGACCCTGTTATAAGTTTCTTGGTTAAGAATAATGCACCGATGCTAGTAAATCTTCACCCTTACTTTGACTATCTCCACAACATGCCAAATAATCCTCCAGAGTTGGCATCTAAAACAGGGAAGCAAGATGTACGGCTTCAATACGCTCTTTTCAAGATTTCAAACAAACCTGTTGTACAAGACGGACGATTTGGCTACACTAATGTGTTCGATGCCATGGTAGACAGTGTATACTCTGCACTGGAGAAGGCCGGTGGCTCCTCTTTGGACGTCGTGGTCTCGGAAATTGGATGGCCGACAGCGCCTGAGGACACTTCTGTAGCCAATATTCAAAATGCAGCAACTCATAACAACGGACTGATTAATCATGTACGCACAGTTGGGACACCAAAAAGATCTCAGAAAAGGATCGAAACTTATATATATGCCTTGTTTGATGAGAACTTGAGGGGTTTAGATGAGAGTCAGAGGCACTGGGGGATCTTTTGGAACAATAATCAGGCTAAGTACCAAATAAACTTCGCTAGCAAATAAACAAATGTGTGTGTATGTAGCACATTTTCTGTATGTCTAATAAGGTTCAGGTTCAGGCATCTATATCACAATGCATTTCTCTAAAGGTGCATTCAAGCTTGCTATCAGAAAGACTGTAATATGCTTGAGCATTAATAAAGACCGTTAACTGATGTTTATGTTTCATTTCGCAACAATTTTGCTCTCCAACTCTTAACTCAAAATGCTAAGTCCACAAAATTTTGAGTACAAAATTTTGCACAAATCAACATGCGTTAGATTTTAATTTAAATATCACATATATTCACATAAATAACAACAACTCATTTGCCTTATTAAAGTATTTGAATAATTAATTAAATTACCTTCGACGTTGTTGAGGATTTTTGATTTTCCGGCTTTTATAATATTGTAGGTATGGTATAATATTTATTTAGAATTTCAATTACTAATATAAAAGTTATGTACAGTTTTTATACACAAAATAATATATATAAAAACTTCAAATGAAATTACTTTTATTATTTATTATTGCACGTGACAATCACTTGTACACAAAACCAACCAGGGTTCTCAAATTTTTGACACAAAATCGATAAACCGCTGCTTTTTTTTGTGAGAAGTCGTTAAGATCATGCCGCAGAGAGCCTTGATGAGAATAAGTAAGTAATGCATATTTTTTATCTTGCCTTTTAGTTTTCTATTGCCGTTAAAACTTGATACTTTTTGTGGGTTTAGCAAAGACAATAGCAGTGCTTAGGTTGATAATTAGGGTTATATATATGGCGTGTATATTATATTGGTTGAGACTTGTGAGTTGTGATATGGGTTTTAATAAATTTACTATATTAGTTTCTAATCTGCAACTTTTTTATATATTTGTTTATGTTTGTGTACATGTGAGGGGTAAATGAGCTTTGTGTCATGAAATGGTTTGTGGAATGGTAGAACAATTTTTTTAGAAATTGGGTTATGAAAATTGTAAAGAAATTGGATACTTCCTTAAACGCAAGATTAATCGTGGGGTTATATAGGATCGAACCACACTAAATTGTTTGGTTAGCCGATGATAATTTTATGGCTAGTTTTTCTTTTGGATTCTGTTTTAGTCTTTTATTTGATGGTATCTAGAAACTAGATTATGCAGCTTTGTTTCATAACAGAGCCATTTTTCCCGGATGGCATAGAAGTATTTTCCACGGGCCAAGGAAATATTATGGTTTTCCTGCTCCGTGGGATGAAGATTGTCTCAGACAGCTTCTCAAGAAGTATGTTGAGATTGAGATTATAAAGCTCCCCTGCAATATGCCATCTGCTAAGTGAAAGGACTTCTTATATATCACAATTGGCACCCATGATGCTACAATTTCATGTGCTGAAAGTATAAACAATTCAGAATTCGGCGAAGGAGATGAGAAGGTCGGCAGATTTCAGGAGGTCCTTATCTAGTATTGTGATCGGTGCCTTTGTTTATCCTTTTTTGTCATTACAGGCTAAAGTTTGTGCCTGGTCCTTACAGGCTAAAGAGAAAATGTTCCTCAGTGATTTCAATTCGAGGCATGGTGCGCACAAGGGTTCAGGGGTAAAGTACCTGTCACGGGACTCCCTGAAGGCATGCATATAGGCATGCTTTTTGCCAAAAGGCATGCCCAAATGGCATGCTATTTATCAATTAAATATAATAAAATTTAAAACATAATTGTTATACTAATATACAGTGAACTTGAATATAAAATTAAAGTTAGTTGATAGTAACAACCGAATACCATCATAATACTCATTTATATTAGTAACTTTTTAGATATTCAAATATATGTAAATATTTTAGAATTATATTTATTATTTCTGGATATATCCGGTATTAAAATAATTATTAAAAATATAAAAAAAATTAGTAAAAAGGCATGCCAAATCATGAAAAGGCATGTCTGGCTAATTGACGTCATGGCATGCCCATCTTGGCATGCCCGTGCCGCTGTGACATGCACCTTATTCAGGGGTCCTTAAGGCACATCCACTTCCACCATGTAATCCCTGTATGTTGGGACCTATAGTTTGTGAAGTAAAGAGGCCTCTTACGTACGGGGCTTGACAATCAGCTATTATTATGCAGCCGAGGGGAGGGCCTCTAGCAGTGTAGCTGCAATTTCAAGACCACATGAAAGCAAATGACCAGGTATGTATCTATGTTCTAAACTAGTCAAACTATAGATATATTTCTTATGATCTTTAGGAGCAGACCCAGCAGTTAATGCTAATACAAAGTCTGCAAATTGTTTTTGGATCAACTTAATTAAAATTTGTTTCAAGTTTAAAATATTAATTTATTTAAGCCAAAAAATATATTTTTTTTAAAATTTTGAAACTCGTTTTGTATCCACTTAATATTATCATTCCGATCTATATGAATTAGATCTATTTAATACTGAATGTAGTTCCAAATTTTGTTTATCCAAACTATTTTTTATTTATTGGTTAAAAAATTATATACTGATTAGTAACTATGTTATAACTTGAGAAAGAAAAAAAGTTACTAATATGATGTTTTTTTCTTAAATGAGTTTGGTATCCCATTATCTCTCATGGATATTACTTTGAAATATATGTATCTAATTACCTGATTTTTTTTATAATTGTAGGATGAATACTATGAAAGAAAAACCACAAAACAGCTAAAAAAATTATAACTGTAGGTGCAAGAAGATTTTAGTGACATTCTTGAGTTCATGTTGGTTCGGGGAGAGATGGATCCCGTCAAGTGAGATCACAACCCATAATGGTGAAGAGAGAATGTAAGAGGTGACACCTTTGAAACTCGCGTTATACTTATTCTCAATCTTTGAGTTGCTCATCGCGACTTTTTATCCACGATCAGTTCTAAGTCCACAACGTGGTCTAGATTCTATGCCCATGTAAACAAACTTTCACCCTTGCTTCTTCTTTCACTCCATTTAGGAATTTCATTATGCAGGATAGGGATGGGAAATGATAAAAGAAAGGGTAAATCACCTATCTTCTCATAGAACGGTGGAGTCCCAATAAATCATAAGATTTATCCAAAAAAATCAATTTATGTTCGTATCTATTCAATAATGAAGGATTACACGAGTTTATATAGTTAATATCATTACTTGGAACTCAAGTAATTAACAAATGATAAGAAAACTAAATATTTATAATATCATACAACCAGAATTAGATAAAGGAAAAATCCTTATATTATTCTACTACTATAATCTAGATTGACCTAATAATATACTTAATACAAGTAAAATAATCATTTAAGTATAATCTATTATATTCATAAATAATAAAGTATGTTATATTTAAATCAATTTACTAGTTTCTTTTTCCGCATCATTTCCCCTTGGAAATTTCCTCTGGAACTCTTTCAATTGAAGCTAATAATTCAATAAATTTTCGGCGGTAATATCGCGGTCCCTGTTTGGGCATGTGACAATCATCTTTCATTTAGGAACTTGGTGGTTGTCGAACGGAATTGGCGACAGACCATAGTCATTAGGGATGACAAAATAATCCGACCAATACCCGAAATTTCGGATTTATCGAACCTGAATTTTTGGATCTGGAATTGGATAATGGATCTAATTTTTCAACCCGAATTTTTTTGGATTTGAATTTGGATTTTAGGTATATC
Source organism: Apium graveolens (assembly GCF_009905375.1). Taxonomy (NCBI): domain Eukaryota; kingdom Viridiplantae; phylum Streptophyta; class Magnoliopsida; order Apiales; family Apiaceae; genus Apium; species Apium graveolens. The sequence goes on from NC_133654.1 coordinate 95,099,517, forward strand.
GATCCGAAATCCAATCCGAACCCGAAACCCCAATATATATAAAATTATTAATTATATATATAAGATGTAATATATATAATATTATACATTACACATTATATATAATTTACTTTTATATTATTTTAGGTAGTATACATCATACAGTATACATATTATCGTATAATTTTGGAACATTTATTTATATTTACCGTAAAAATTAACTACTAATAAATTTCAGTGAAATTAAAAAGTCATTTTTGTGCAAAAACAATAATAATTGAGGTCATCAAACTGCAATTAAGTCTAATTTAAACGGGTGATAAGGTGAACAAAACATCTTCCATTGATAATTCTAGTTAATTTGGTGTTAATTGGGTTGATTATTAAAACATTAGTTATGAATATATAAACTCAAATGATGTTAGGGGAGAATGGTTAAAGGTGCCACATTAAAATTCATCTCCCCCTATTGCTCCAGGTTGATACCAAACTGTTACAAATTGCAAAAGTAACATGAAGCTAATATTCAAGGCATCACATAGCATAGCCGGATAAATGAGAAAATTGATAAATAACTTAAACAAAATCCTTCATTTTATTAGAGTAGTCAGCTCTAGTTCCATCAATTTATCGACATGCATGTATATCTTCCTTCGTTAGTGTTTTTTTAACCATCAATTAGCCACAATCCATTTATCTCTTGGACCATCATATAAAAGAGGTTTACCATCTTTTAATAACACAAAACTGTCTATATAATCAAAAGATTAGTAGCTCGGATAAGTAGCATAAGATGAGTACACATGTCAAGTCATTTTTCATATATATCTTAAATGTAAACTAAATAATATATAAATTTATTGTTTTGACGTTTTGGATGTAACTCGAATCGGTAACTCAAAGTTTAACTTGGAATGAATTATGTAGTCGAAACTCGAAAGGTACAATTTTAAATTGGACGAATCATATTCTTTCGTGTTTTGTTGAAATCAAATACAAATAGTTTTAAGTTTTAAAATTAAGTCCACATCTAAACTCAAATTCAAAATCGAATATCTGAATTTATTGGACTGAGTCAAATTTTTTTAAGAATTGAAAATGATACAAAAATACTATAATTAAAATTGCCAAATGGTAGAAATAGCCGTTATCCTTCCATACAATTCTTTGCAAGAGGAGACGACTCCATGATTGATACTATTGAGTATTGACTCTCCCAAACATCTATATATCTATATATATTTATATAAAGGAAGATCCCGCCCGGAGGACGTGGCGGTTTCAACCATCTACTTTCCATATTTTGTATTATATTATGCATCCAAGTTATAGTTCATTGATGTAGCAGTGAGTTTATATCTTATATATATTCAATTCTGAATTCAAAATGTTCCGTTGTTGCAACTTGCAAGCAATTAATTACACTGAATGTCAACAGGCAAGCTTTTCATATTATTGTAACTACAACAACCTTCTCAGCTTCCACGTGTCCTTTACTATGAAGGGTTATAAATACTTTATGAATTCAGAGAAGCATTGAAACTAGTAGAAAAGATATGTATGTTCTTATTCTTAGTATATTTTCTAAAACAGCGAGATGATGATTTACATCTCATTATTTTTTAGCCACAAAAGGTATGCAATTTTCCTGTTCTAATGTTTGTCTTCTTCGTTCTTCAATTTTTTTATATTGTAGTTTATACATCATTTGTCTTTCCATTTTTGATCTAATGAGAGGATTACACTACCATGTCGATGTTTTCGATAGACAACTACGTGTAATTAAAAGACGATAAACCCCCTCTCATATTATGGTCAGAGAGATGAAGGGGTTGTGGCTAATTGATGGTTAAAAAGCCACTAACGAAGGAAGATATGCATGCATGTCGATAGATTGATGGAACTAGAGCTGACTACTGTAGTAAAATGAAGGATTTTATTTGACTTAGTTATCAATTTTCTCATTTGTTAGTTCTATATACTTGATATCCTTTGATTCTAATATTTCATATTTTCTATTCAAACTCTATGGACTTGCTGAGCATGTGTGATCATTTTTTTTACTTGCTAAATTTCTGAAGCAGCTCCTGTTTTGGCTAATAAAGCTGTTGGGAAATGGAAGGAAAAATAACGAATAGATGGTGCGGCGATCATTTTTGTTTTGTTAGTATTTAAATTAGGAACCTGAGACTGAAGAAGTTATTACCAGTGATCTTTTCTTTAATCCTTTTGTGTAGGTTTGTTTGTGTAATTAAAAGGGAGGAAACAATTATATTTTTTGTTGTAAAGACACAAGTTAATCGTTTAGTTAGTGGCTGCTATGTTAGTTAAGTAAAATCTTGGCACCATTATCAAGTTATGCTATGTGATGTCTTGAATCTTAGCTTCATGTTAACATTTGCAATGCGTGTTCGATCTCGGGTGCTTGTATTATTAATTATACATATTTTTAGATTTCAAGTTTCGGATTTTAGGTATGTTCATATCCAGTCAAAAAAATTCGGGTTTCGGGTATACTCGAATCCAATCATCTATTGGATCAGGTCTGGGTATTCATTTTCGGTATTTATAGGGTTCGGATTCTGCGACAGCTGACCTGATCTGATTGCCATTTGTAGTAGTCTTCATCTCCACTCAACCCTCTATCCGTTTCCATTGACTTTCTCATTGGAACCATAACAAAGCATCTCCATTAATTACAGCTACTTCCACCTATCCTCCTCTCTTAATCTTGTAGAACTGGAAATGTCACAAGGCCTGTAAGATCGACCCATCTAGATTTACCCCATCAAATAATGGCATGTCCCGCTTTTTAAATCTCCATTTTGCACCCCACATGGATTTTATTCCTACAATTGCAAGTTGCAGAACCCCACTCCAAGCTCCCATTTTTGTTATTTTTAAATTTTATCTTTTATGTTAAATTGATTTATATATCTTCCATTTAAATACTGGATCTTTTGTACTATTCATATTATAATATTTTTAGCGACTATATTTGAACTCGGCCAAATCATTTGTTACTCGGACTCTGTTAGAATTGTCCAACATGAATGTGTCCCAATATCGGACTCAACAACATTTGAAAATATTATGTTTTGTCCCAAAATAAGTGGTAAGTCGAGTGTGCATGTCCGAGTTTCGAGTGTTCTACACAGGTACTCGAAGGTAAAATGAAGAGTCGTAGTAACATGGCTTCATTTTCCTGGCTGTTCGAACTACCTGCCCTGGGCTCGTTGTTGGATTCTTTTACAGATATGTTTGATAAAAAAAATCGCTTACCACCGAAGCAAATCAACGGAATTTTCAATTGTTCATTCTGGATCATCCCAAACAGTCTTCTTTTGGTTTTCTCCGGATCTTTGATTCTCCTCCATCCTAATGAAAAGCTTCCATATATTTGTAGTACTTCCTTGACCTCTCCTCGAGGCTTGACATCCACCACTGCTATGATATGGTCGGTCGAAGATGCCTCTACTAGTTCGTACCTCTCCTCTATGTAGGATCACGGAATGACTATGTCAATTGGTAAATATTTTATGTTATGGATAGAATTGAGTTAGAATTTGTGGGAGGAGTTTGGAAGTATTATAATTGTCAATCTTAGGGATTTGGCCATGTGTACTCGCGATGATGCTCAATTCGAGATAATGTAAACATGTTAGTCGAATTTACTGGACAAGGAATAAAGGAGCGGCAAAAAAAGTTAGACAGGTAGCTGATTATTATATAATTATTAAGTAAATTTTGGCTTGCAAGTTTTTATCTTTCGCATGAAAGGGTTTTTTTTTGTTTTAAGCACTTAGGGTTTCATTTTTCTAGTTTGGAGTCGGTTTGTGTCTATTTTCTAATTTTTTGACAAATATGGCTTATAGCCTTACAAATGAGTATCTATTCTAATAAATTCTCGGGGGTGAGCGAGGATCGAACCCAGGAGAGGATAAGCTTTTAAACCACTTGAGCTATCCAACTGTGCTGTCTATTTTCTATTTAGATTGGGCTTCTATATGCGTGCGTTTGTAAGATGGATTCAGTATTTGCTTATTTTCAAGCTGGTCTTGAATTTCT